>NW_011888920.1:1516917-1529180 GCF_000151845.1 Pteropus vampyrus
TGGCCCCTTTAAGAAGCTTCTGCCACTGCCGCTGCCACAGCCTCCGTCTCACTCAGCCGCTGGAGACCCAGCAGCCCCACGTCCTTGCCCCGTCCTACCTTTTGCCATTGCAGGGTGATTTCTTAGCTTTCTCCCTAGTTGTATGGATTATTCATCAAGATCCAAGGCGATTTTTCCTTGCTGCTGCTCCTCGTTTCTGTCACAATTTTGATTGTTTGCCAGAGGGATGAACAGAGCCTCTATCATCCATGCCATTTTTTTTTTTCTCCCAAGAATGGCATTTTTTAAGAGCAAGTAGTCTTCGAAGCTAGGATTAGGTGTGAAGGCATGACAGGAGATGAGGGGAAGAAAGGGTGGGAGTGAGGCCATTAAACATCTAACATACCAAGGTAGAAATTCAGATATTTTCCTGAAGACAATCAACAACTATCGAAGGATTTTAGACAAGGTATGTCATTGTTATATAAAAATTTATACAAGGCACTCTTACACAGAGTGTGTGATTGACAGGCCGGGGCACTACTATGATAAGGGAGACAAGTTAATTGTTACTGCAGTAGTCCACATGAAAAATAATGTGGCCTATAACAAAGCAGGTATATAAGGAGGAAATATTATAAAAAAAAATTAACAGGTTCAGCAGCTTTCAGAAACTACTTGGATTTAAAAGTGGTGTTGAGAAAACACAAAAGTAAATTAAATATTTTGCATAACGGAAAAGTCGTTTTCAATCACTTCTTGATTGGTGCTTTAAATAAGGTTTTAGCATGGAACATGGGTCTAAGGCAACAGAGTTCAGGGATTCTGAACTCAACATTAAGATATTTACATTAAATTTTTATAAAGTATGTACTGTGAGATCATCAGTTAAAAGGTCTATATTATCAGTAGCTGTATTTTCTGCTTAAATTGTGTCTCATCTAAAATTAGAACACTGTCTCACCCTCAGCAGGCACCCAGGAAATGCTGATTGATGACCTTGATAATGGTGAAAATTTGCTAGTTGGGCTGGGGGCCCAAGGCAGTAACTCACTGTCAAATTTCTTACCTCCTTCCTTTCCTTTGCCAATATAGTAAATTGTATTTGTCATTTTTTCAATATGAAGTATCTGTAATAAAGAGTAAATGTTAACCAAGTTGCAAAAGGCAAAGCAGTTTTATTTTACAATGAACAAATATCCTGACCTTATGATGAGATTATTATTCCAATGTGTTAAATTCTTCCTCCTACTGAGCAGCACAGACTCCATGCAGGTGGCTCTGGTTGGCAAAATTTTTGAAAACAAATTGTTTATTATTCTGCCAGTTTACTGATTACTTGGGGTTTATTCATTTGTTCTCTATTAAGTTGGGGGACTATTGTATAATTGCTACAAATTCATCATGATTATAATTGTTCTGGTACTCTTTAGAATCTGATGATAAACTCTATTTGTCTTTTTACTTCCCCTCTGAGTTCTTGTTAGCATGTGAAAAAAGCGTGAAAAATCTAAGATTTTGGATTCAGCCGATATTGAGTAAATAAACAATAAGTACATCAATGGAAGGTCTTGGCACTAGGATGGTAGGTAGAACAGTAAAATAGGTTGATATTTTCAATGTCAAAAGGAAAATGTGAAACATTTTTTTGAGGAAACTTTGAGCAAATAAAACTGTAAGGAGCAGGCTGTTATGAAATCTCATTTATCCATGACACAGCTTTAATAATTATTTACCTGTAATTAATTCTGTTTCATTTTTCTCTCTACCTACTTCTGACCCTTTCCCTGATGATGCGCCTGAAGTAAATATTGCTTTTTTCTGAATAGAGCTTAACAACAAAGAAATTTTAATAGAACACCAAGCAATATATAATAATTATTAAGTCACTCTAGTGAAAATTTACTTTCATGCACCGAGCTTTGCATTTCACAGCTTCTGAGGGTTGGTTGACTTCTGAGTCTAACCCTCCCTAATTTAGCTCTTGTTTCGACATCTCAGTCTTTCCTTCTAAATATGTAGTTACCCTCTATATATATCCTGCAGCTGCTGTGTCATTCATGGCAGTTAAAGTTGTTCATTTATCCGTAGTAGCTCTTGTTCTTCTATCATTTTTCTTTGAAATACTTCTACAGTTTTTAAGGTAATATTCACCTTCAGAATAAATTGCTTGTATTAACCTTGTCAGATGTTATTTCTTCAAACCAGTCAACAAGTTTTGTCATTGAATGAGTGGTATAGACAAGGCTATCTCTCTCTATTTTTATTTAAAGACAATCACTCTTTAAGAAAAATATCTCTTTTCCTTAGAAAGTAGAGTTTTAGACATTTCCAAAAAAAAATAAAATAAAATAAAGAATTTGTCTAATTGGTATGGTTTAGGCATGAATATTATAATTTTATAAAACTGGTTCTTTTTAATTATGGTTATTTAACTACAAAAATCAACTCACATATTCCTACAGATATCAGCAAATGTTCTACACATGTTTTGAGATTAAAAGAAGCAAAAAACACACATAGAATGTTACAAATATTTATTAATCATATTTTATTACTAATTTTCTATATTTTAAATAAAAATAAACCAATCGTGCTGAGTCAAAGTCTTCATATTGTTTTATCTTGCCTTTTAGCTTGCCTTGTAGTTTTTGTTAAAAGCCAGACATAGGGTGTCAGGTAACAAGAACCGTGGTAAGCAGGCCTTCAGTGAGGTTTTATGCTAATCCTGCTAGGAGTTGGGCTGTGTTTAATGTTTGCCGCAGCTGTAGGTATCAGAGGCTCAGTTCCTTCTACTGTCCTAGTTTCCTTGGTTTTGTCTCTCCCATTATTTTTGGCAAAGAGGAACAAAGAGCTCCTTCATAAGTGGATTCTGTTTTGTAGCTCTTCTAGTTGTGATCCACTATTATTATAATGGAGCCCTATTGATATGGTGCTAAAGTGTGGGAGAGAAGTATTACACAATTTTATGATTAAATCTGTTTTTTAATGCACCTGGCCCCCAGGGCTGCTACCTTCACAAGTGTTTTAACAATTTTTTTCCTACTCTTAGTGAGACAGAAAGGCTAGACAGGACTTGAGTGGAACAATTGCCCAGGTTAGATAAGTTTTTTTTTTTCCTTAGAGAGTGGGCCCTTGATATGGAGAATGCTCTGAGAATATTTCAAAATGGGACTATTTCTCTTCCTGCCAGAAACTCAAATGGATTGTTCAAAAAATTTTCACTATGAGGACATGATGGGATTCTTGATGTAAAAGCCATTAATGTGTTGTCCCCTCAGACTCATCCGTCAGGAGTTTCTCATTCTCATGTTGGTCTACATCCAACCTCTAGCAATTCATCAAAATTACCATTTTTTCCCCTCACAATTTATGATTACAGTGGCTTCTCCTCCAGATAAGCTAATTTCATCTTGATTCTGTGTATATTTGGTTCCAGTTTTCACAGTGACAGTTTACTGATGGGTCTAAGAAAAGTCATCAGTTTTCAGTTTGTTCAGCTTTTTTCTTGTTGAAAGGACAGGAATGATGATTAACAAGCTCTTTACATGACAGCTGGAACTGTAAGTCCATAATTGTTATTTTAAGCATGTATTATGAAAATTTTCAAACATATACAAATTATAAAGAATACTATACAAAACCCTTATTTGCCCATTACACAATAGATCACAACAAATAGCAACATTTATTGATCATGTTTCATCTGTGCCTCCCATGTTATTATTTTGGCTGAATATTTTAAAGCAAATATCAAACATCATGCCATTTTACTAACAAATATTTCAGCATATATCTCTAATAAATAATGCTATTTCAAAAACATAACTACAATAATATAACACCCAACAAAATTGTAATTCCTTAATGCCCTCTAATACTCAGTCCATGTTAAATTTTCTCTGATTGTCTTGAAATAGATTTTTACAGATAGTTAAAATCAGGATCCAAACAAAGTCTAGGCATTGTTCTTAATATACCTTTTAAGCTTCCTTTAAGCTAAGATTTCCCTATTTTCCTCAGGACGTTAGTTCATTAAAGCAACTGGGTCATCTCTCTTCTCTATTTCTTATAATGAGTAGTTGGCGCTGGAGTCCTGGTTAGATTCAGGTTCCAGTTTTTTGTTTGTTTTTTCATTTGTTTGTTTGTTTCCCCCCCTTTGGCTACAATACTTCATAGGTGATGCTGTGTATTTCCCATTGCACCATACCAGGTGTTTTATACTGCCTGATTTTTCTACTTTTGGTGAAAAGATTTTTCAGTCCAGGTAGTGTCAGTTTAATCCATTCATTATAAATAGCAAATAAAAAGAGATCTGAACTTTAGTAAGGAGAGACTTTTTGAAAAAGACTATTGTAATAGAGAATGAGACACTATTGTAAAAGGTGAGGAGGACTACTGTAATAGGGGAAAGGGGATTATTATAAAAAGAGCATACTCTGACTATAAGATTTGCAAGTGCCTCAAATATTGGATAGAATGACTTTTCTTTTATTGAGCAAACAAAGCTAGAAACACTCAGATGTATGTGTTTGGTGGAATCAAACAGTTGCGCTGATTCTTCGCTTTCTAATTTTTCCTCCCTGCCTCTCCTGTCCTCCCTCCCTTACTTCCCTCACTACCCACCCTCCTACCCTGACATCCTGATGCTGGCTCAGGCTGAAAGAGATCAACAATCAAATAGCGGCATGGGAAAGAACTCTGACTAAAGTTTGGTCAAATCACGTTAGTGGTCATTTTGTCCAGATTTGTCAGTGGGCACAAACAGTTCAGCTTCATTCATGAGACAAAGAATAGGAATTTGGAGGATTTGTGTGTGGCCTTGTCACAGGTAAAGAAGGGGAACATTTGTGAATTTTTCTTAAGTCATATGTGAAAAGGTGATTCTTTGCAATGAGCCACTTCCCAAAATAGAACAGAGTTGGGAGATTTCTTAACTCTCATCGTTTTCCAGGAGCACAAGACTCAGGTCAAGTTCTACATTATTTTAAAGTTCCCATAAAGCTTTCACTTATGATTTTAGCAGTATCGATTGATATTTCCTAGATCCACTATTTCATTAAGAGGTGTGACTGTTGATTATCTCATTCAAGATTTCTAAGCAACAAATATTCAAGTTCTTCAGAACTTTTTGTTTACATAAAATTCTAATTTTGAAATAGATACCTAGAAAGATGGTTTATAATGTTAATATTGATACAGTATAAATTATGGCTTGGCAGTTTTTGTGTGTCTGGGGTTTCTATTATTTTTGTTCTTACTTTATAGTTGTATTTAAAAAGGCAGAATTATTCAGAAGAATTAAAAAATAATTGACATCTTATCTTCTTATATACCTGAAATATTTCTTGCTACCGAAATAGAAACAGTATGTGAAACTTTTGTTTTCCATTACTGGTTAAATTAGCTAACTGCTTGAACAAATTAACCTCTACACTGTCCTATTCTAATGAAATTTTGTTTTATTTTTTACCTAAGATAGTTTCTCTTCTGCAAGTATGCAGGACACTACTCAAATAATAGCTGGATATAGAATACTAATTTCATTTTAGGCACCAAGATGAGAATGGGAAAGGCAGTAAGTGAGGTCACTTTAAGAGGATGCTATTAAACTACCTAGATATTTGGAAAATACCTTGGCATATGTGTACAAAATTACCTCAAGGCAGCCAAATAGTTGATAAGGGAAATTTATTATTTTGTTAACATTCATAATAATAAATGAAGAAAGAATGATAGAATTAGGACATCACCATTTCACAACCTGTAAGGAATTAGTGGATCTAAACAATAATCATTGAAGGCTGAGGCCATCATTAAAACTGATAGCTACACTTTATGAAAGAATAAATCTATGATGTAGATTTGTAGCTTGAGGTAGATGATAGATGATGATGATAGATAGATATAGATAGATATAGATATAGATATAGATATAGATATAGATAGATAAATAGACAGACCTTATTTCCTAGTATTTACTACAAATCAGTGCTTAGATTCAGAAATTTGATCAGATTTCTCTCTCACTCTCTCTCTCTGTCTTATATGTAAACACAGACACATTTTATTATTTCTTACATAACCTAGGAATAATATCAATCTTTGAATTACTGTAATTTACTTCATTTATTATATGTTCTTTTCTTCTTATAATGACAAATGAAACTTTAAAATACAGTTTGTTTAAGTTATGTTTTTATTGATTTTACCTGAACTAGACACACCATATATGAACCTAAACTTGTAAATTTTTTTTTACAACTAACTCTGTTCACAGTTACATTCTGTCATAATTTCAGTCAGCTACCTGGGATATGCATATACATACACATTGTGTTCAAAAGTATCTTTTGGGAAATTGTCAAATGTTAGTAATCATAATAATGTGAACATTGTGCCAGATTTTTCTATTTAGTTTATATACATATTCTCACCTATGTTAACATTCCCATTATATAGATAGGAAACTGAACACTAAAGAAGATTTGTAGCTTTTCCCATATTATATAATTAGTAAGATACTAAAATACAGTTCTATTTGACTCTCATGACCATAATTTTAGGCACTAAAATTAATTTATCCTAACATGCCTAAGTTAATTTCAATGACAAGTCAGTATGACAACAATCTTGTACATCAAATATGAAAATTTTCCTCCCCTTGGAGCACAGTATATTTTAAGGTGAACTAGTTGTTTGAAATAATACTTATATACTTACTATATGACTCAGCTATTATACTCCTACATATTTAAGAGAAATAAAAATACATGTACATACCAAAAACATGGACAAATCAAAATCCGTATCAGTCTTATTGCTGCTATAACAAATTATCACACTAGTAGCTTAAGACAACACCAGTTTATTATTTTAAAGTTCTTGTAGAACAGAGTCTAAAATCAAGATGTTAGCAGGGCTACATTCCTTCTGGAGACTTCTGGGAAGAATCCACTTCCTTGTCTTTTTCAGCTTCAAAGGCCATTTGGCTTCTTTGGCTAATGACCTTTCCTCACAATATGCCTATTCTTGTTTCCATATAACACCCCCTGTTAGATCATAGCAACGTTATTGATGATAGCCAAATTATTTAAAACATTAAAATCTCCATCAACTAATGAATGGATAAACAAATTATAGTATACTCATACTGTGGAATACTACTCAGTAATGGAAACAACCACAATGGGGATAAGTCTTGAATACATAAATGCTAAATGGAGTAGGCAAAATAAAAAAAAAATACAACTGTATGATTCCACTTATAAAAAATTCTAGAAAGTTCAAACTATTTCAACAAACAGTAAATTATTGTTTGACCAGGACCAGGAGTTTAGTGCAGGGATCAACTGCAAACATAAATTTTTTAAATGAGGGCAATATCTTGATTATGGTAGCATTTATACAACATAATAAAATTTTCACAACTCATCAACTGTATACTTAAAATAGATTAATTTGAGTTTATGTAAATAACTTTGATAAAATATGAAAAATTATGATAGAATATCCAGTTTATTTTACAATTTCTTGTTTGTATATCACATCAGGAATTTTCCAATGATTGGATTTGCCAATGACATAAACCTTGTCAACTTTTACAGTACAACAGTGAGTTCCACCTTTTCCATGATATAATATATATAGGATTAGTTAGAAGTCATCAGAAATACAAATACATCAATAAAAATTAAAAAGACACCTTTCTTTAAAAAAAAAAAAACGAGATTGAGCATTCAAAGGTAGAAAATGTCACTGATAAAATTTTAAAGCTTCTTGGATCCTTTTCTTTTCTTCTCAGCTGCCTAAATTCCTGAGCCAAACAATGAGTAAAAACTAGTCCCAGCAGAGTTATGCCAAGGGTTTAAAGTGAGAACCAAATAATATTGTTTTGATATGGGGGACTTAATTTTGTATAGCGCTCTATGCCAACATATCAAAGGGACTTTTTTCTTAATTATAATTTTTATTATAACCATAAAATGTACAGATATGCCCTGTTTTGCATAATGGATAGTTCATTTTCTCTCCATTCTGCCAAATAAACCACAGAGCAACTTTAATTCATCCTTCTGTAGAATTATCTGAACAACAGGAACAATTAATGTGTAAGTTATTTACAGATGCTCACTGAAGCACATATACTGATGATTTATGTGGCAGCTAAAGGTCTATGAAGAAGGCAGTGCTCACTAATCATGGGCACCAGAGACATTATCACTGTAAAGTAAGTGACATTCTGAGAGTCTTGAAAGTGTCACAGAAGAGTTTACAGTCATTAGAGGCAGCTCACAGTCCTTCTTAGAACCCTGAGCACCAATGGCTAAAAGCATATATTCCATTCATAGGTAAAGAATTACCTAAATATTAATATTAATTACATTACCCTGTTTCATTCATCAAGCATTATCTTAAACTCTTCCTTTAACCCTGCATTCAATCAAAGCATTCATCTTAGAATTCTACCACATGCATGTCTCTCAACTCTATTCTTCCCTTCTGTTGTTTCTGGAATGTTACAATGACCTGCTATGTAATCTCTCTGCCCTTAATCTGGCCTCATTCTACATTCTCCACTACTGTGATCTATTTAAAAACAAATCCAGTCATACCACCTATCACTTAATCCTCTCCCCTACCTTATAATGCTTCCATTTCGAGGTTGCAGTATTTTGGCCTGACATGTGAAAACTCAGATGATCTGACTGTTACCCATCTTTTTAGTCTCATTACCTATCAACCTTCCCCTGTGTCTACTGCTATAGGTGCACATAAGTGTGTTACCATTCAGAAGTATTAACACACTTTCCCTATAAACATATCATTTTATTTCATGTCTCAAATGTTTGCCAATCCTACCTTTTGCTCTGTCTTCCTGGTGAACTCATATAATATTTCTATGCCCACATTAGTGTTACCTTCCCCAAGATACCGTCTCTAACGTATTACAATTATTCATTCCTTCCTCTGTGGTACTGCTGTATTACTAGAAAAGAAATTTTATTATTACCTGCAAGGTATTTATTTCCCTGATCTTTTTACTTCTATACTGTAATTTTCTTGAGGATAGGAAACATATTATATTTATCTTTCCAAATATAATATTCATAGGTAACTGGTACATAGGATGTAGTTATTATAGATTGAAATGGATATTATAGAGAAAATTCTGTATTAGTGACAGGTTAGATTAGATTTTCTAATGTCCTTTACAAAAGAAGAATTCTTATATCTCCTGCATCTTTGTAGTATCATTCTAGAGCTCCAATTTGACAAATCTTGCCCCCTTCTAGTTTGATTCTCTTTGTTAGGAAAAGTTTGTACATTATAAAATACAACTACTTATACATGAGGTAGGGCAAATTTAACATTCTCTTCTATTTTCTTAACAGATATAAATATTGTATAATGTTCTTTCCCAATACTTCTAGATCTCTCAGGGCATTCATGATACAAAGATAAATATTAATTTAAATTCACTCAATTTCCATGTATTTATT
Organism: Pteropus vampyrus; assembly: GCF_000151845.1. Taxonomy (NCBI): domain Eukaryota; kingdom Metazoa; phylum Chordata; class Mammalia; order Chiroptera; family Pteropodidae; genus Pteropus; species Pteropus vampyrus. The sequence continues at coordinate 1,526,400 of NW_011888920.1, forward strand.
TTTCATCTTATTTTTTTTAATTCAAAAATTGTCACAAAACACAGAGTACTGACTCATGTAAACCTACATACTTGCCACTCTGTAGTTCAGCAATATTACTTGAATCAATTGCCTTTTGAGAAAAGTACAATTCCAGTGGCTTTTAACTGAAGTATTTTTTTAATGTCTTTTCCTGTGCTGTGGAGATCTTACTCATACATTTTGGGAACACCGATTCATTTGATTTTCTAAATGGATAGCAGACTAAGAAATCTTGCCACCATAAAAACCATCAAAAAGACATTATGCTAAAAAAAAGCTCTAATGCCTTTTCTGTTCATTTAGATAAACATTTAGAGTTCTGTTTAAACAAGTTGACTTTTCGTGATTCTATCACTCATCAAATTGGCACTTTATACTGTTTACATTGATATTTATGATTCTTTCCTAACTAATTCCGTGGTGGAAAATGAAGTTTATAATTACTGTCAAAAGTTGTATATGAATTCCTTAAAAACAGACTCTTACCCTTAAAAATATAGATATCAGATGTATCAAAATGTTCTGAAATCAACTTGAAATATAAAAAGACTTGTATTTTAAAATATCTAGATTTTCACTCTGGTGACCAGTTCAATCTAATAAAATTAAATGATAGATTAAAATAAATGATCTACTGTTCTTTTTGTAATATCATTTCCTCACTGTGTGCCCTTGTTCCTCCCCTCTAAGAACTTGTTCTACTTTACTTTACTTTCTCTTGAATCTTTTTAATTCTTTCTCTCTCGTGTCTTTTAATATCTTTCTTACCACTTGCTTTTTCCTTCTCTGCTCGACAAACTATTCCCAGTCTTTTCTTTAACTGTCAGAAATCATAAGAAATAATTTAGTCTCACTATCTTTCACACCCACCTTAACTTTTTGCAAAGTGGCTTCATACTCAATTCTTACAAGAACTTTTCTCGAATGCTCTGCTGTTCTCGAATGCTCTGCTGGATTTGCTATGTTGAAATTATAAATCCCATTCTTTTTCTTTTCTGGAAAGTCTTCCTCCCCTAAATTGCATTCAGCTATACTCTTTTGGTTATCTTCTTATATGATCTAGATCTTGGATGGGCATAGGATTCTGACTATCTAGGCCAAATTCTTACTCCATTATCAACTGCTGTGTGACCTATAAAGGCTACTTCTCTTCCTCATACTTAAGTTTTCTCATTCAGGTGAAGATCTTATCTTTGAATCAGGTAATCTTTCACTGTCACTGAAGAAAAAGCAATTTGCATTCACTTAATAGGTCTTCCCTAATCAAGAAATTTCCGAAAGAAATTTCTCAAGCAATAAAGTTAAATTTATAGCTATTTTTGAAAATCAATATTGTACCACACATAATGTGCTGCAATAAACCTAACAGGGTTTTTGATGATCAAATAAGGTAATGTATGTGAAACTAAAATATAATGGAATGGGTATGTTTTTATTCAATACTTAACAAATATTTGATCATCAGTTAAGTACCAATAACCTTACCAGGTGCCTGAATTTGAAATAGTGATTAAACATGTCAGAATAGGTATTAACATTAGATTCATTTATTCTGTAATTTAATTGTTGCCCCAGAATTTAAACATTTGAAACTTTCACTTGGAGATTGTGAATATGAAGTTTATTAAGACATAGAGTTTCCTGTTGCAATGCAGAAATCCTTTCAAATCCCGAACATGAATACTTCCGAAGTCTGAAATTTACACTGAGTAATATTTTACATCATTTTTCTCATTTGTCCCAGGGTCTCTAAAATTACTTTATCAGTATATGAAGACTTTTAGAATGTAAGCTCAAACCTAAAATGTGTGGTTCCATGTTAGAGAAGTATATATATTGACTTAAGATCATATTACAGACTGAAGATCTTAAGTCATACATTTTCTTGAGAGCAGCCTGTGGGCAGGAGAAGGTTCTAAGCATCACCAGCATTAGCATAGAAAATACCAATGTGTTTGCTATTAATACTTAAACACCATTACTGAAAATATGTACAAATGTGCAAATGGGAAGTTGAGGGTTGGAGTGAAGGGAGTCATGCTTTTGCTAACCACAGAAAAGAGAAAAAGAGGAAAGAAGTCTCCTATTATGTGAACTAGTCTGTAATGCATTTATTGTGTGTAATAATTTTGATGACAATGTAAATATATATTTTAATATATAGAATGTGCTCTGAGAAATACATTGCAATAAGTGCTATTGCTTCTATAGCATTAACTTGTTCTTTTTATGTAAGTCATATCCTCATGTGTCTTACTTTAATATCAGTTCATAGTATTTATTAATTTGCTTAAAATTGCCTGCTGGCTGGCATATTGGAATGTTCCATATGGTTTATGATATAATTTTCATTTTCCTCTGTATTCTCTACATTTAGTCATTATCCAGAAAAGGTATTACATTTTTGCCAGAATTTCATTACAACTGCTGATAACTGTGAGGACATCAGACAAGTTTCCTGTTATGTTGACATCGACATTTATTTCATTTTATTTATTTTAATGTTAATATATATTTTTAGTAATGAGTGTTTCAGCTCGTTCTTTAGTCTGTTTAATTCAGTATCTCTGTTTTTAGGTAGAATAAACCTCTCAGATACAACCTTTTTTTTTTTTCTTATTCTTTCCTAGTTTCCATTTCTCCTTTTCTGTCCCCACCTAGATGAGGTGGGTTTATGGGGTACAAATGAACTTAACAAAAAAGAAATAATCTGCATGACAAATTCAATTAAAATGGATAAGGTAAATTAATTCCATGTCC
>NW_011888920.1:1530790-1533940 GCF_000151845.1 Pteropus vampyrus
TAAGACCAAAATACCAAATGTGTTATTAAATGATGATAGGTCAAAGTGACATCAGAAACATGGTGGAGTGAGAGACATTCCCAGATCTCTCTCCTTGAAACAATAATCAGCTGAACATCTAAAACTCAACAAAAAACACCTAAACTGCACACGAGCATGTCTGAGCGTGGGATCTGTGCATAAGAGCTACCACAGGTCAGAACCCAGGTGTCAGGCAGTGGATGGGGAGAAATAAAGAAGCTGCCTATCACAGATGCCTGAGCTCCCTGTAGGAGGAGGGGGAGGGAAGAAGGTGCGGCGAGTTCCCTGAACAGCCCTGCCTGGGAGAGTTGTGAGTTCCAAGCAGCCGGTGGCCGGGCCAAGTCATCAGGGCAGAAAGCAGAGAAGTGGGACAGCAGAAAAATAGCAGTTGATTTTTACCAGCTATGGTTGCAAAACCAAGGCTGAGCCACAGCCCCCAACTCCCAACCCAGAGGGCACCTCCCCACATACCGTCCAAGACCTGTCACCGCGGAGCCCCAGGGTAATCTGAGCAAAAGCTACCGAAACTGTTACTAACACTGATAGGGACTGAGCATGATTAAATGTCTGCAAGAAAATAAAAGGCATTATTAAGGCTTTAAATAAAGCAGGGATCCAAGAGGCTTAGACGCCAACTACTGGAAACCAAAAGAAAAGCACCTTCTTTGCAGCAGACTAAAGAGACACCTTTATATAATAAATCTCCTTTCTGGTAAAAAAGCAGAATACATTTCCATTAATGCCCAGGTGGAGAAATAGTCCATTAAACACCATGAACAACCAAGGTGACAAGGCATCTCAGAAAGAAAAAAATCTCTGGAAAATAAGATTACAGATGTACAAATATTCAAATTAAATGACAGAGAATTCAGGATGGTACTCCTAAAAAAACTCAGTGAGTTCCAAAATGAGTCATATCAACAATTTCAGGAATTGAAAAAACAAGATGAGCAGAATGAGTTCTTTAGCAAGGAGATTGAAACCCTCAAAAAGAACAGAATAGATCTTCTGGAGATTAAAAACACACTGCAAGGGCTGAAAAATGAAATAGCAAGCTTGGGAAAATAGAGTCGACAAATGGAGGAAAGGATCAGTGATATCGAAGACAGAAACCTAGAAATAAATCAGAAGGAAGAAGAGAGAAACTGAAGAAAGAAAATAATGAAAGAGAAATACAAGAACTAGCTGATACCATCAGGAGAGGAAACATAAGAATAATGGACATTATCGAAGGCGAGGAAAAGGATCAGGGACTAGAAAGCATTTTCAGACAAATAGTGGACGAGAATTTCCCAAATCTAAGGAATGAGCTGGAGCTTGGGATTCAAGAAGTCAACAGAACACCCAATTATCTCAACCCAAAAAAGGCCTTCTCCAAGACACATTGTATTAAAATGATCAAAAATCAATGACAAAGAGAATTCTCAGGGCAGCCAGGGAGAAGAAAATGGCAATTTATAAAGGAAAACCCATCAGACTTCTCAACACGAACTTTACAAGCCGGAAAGGAATGGAATCAAATATTCAAACTATTAAGTGAAAGGAACTACCAATCCTAGAATAATGTATCCAGCTAGCTCTACTTTAGATATGAAAGAGAAACTAAGACTTTTCCAGACATACAAAAATTGAGAGAATTCTCCTATATAAGGCCTGTACTATAAGAAATACTGAAAGGGGTCAGCTCACCTATAACGAAATGACAAAACAAATCATAATTAGGAGTAAAGTGACTACCAGGCAAATAGAAGCAGAGGAGTGCAACCCTTACTAAGAACAGGGCATTATAAGCTTAAACATTAAGAAGAGAATTGTTATAGCAAGATAGTAATGAATGTTCAGCACACATAGGGACAACTCGAGATAACAATGAATGAAAAGCAGAAGATTCAAAGACCCAAATTCGCAAAGGGGAATGGAGATAAGGTACACGCAGAAGAAAGCGGACGACTGTATACATATAACTATCTTTTACATATTTGTAATGGTAACCACACACCAAAGATTTAGAACTGACATATATAACATAAAACAAGAATAATCAGAGGGAAAATCCACAAAAGCCAACCAAAATAAAGAAAACAGAAGCACAAGGACAAGGAAGCAGTGGAAACACTGAGCTACCAGAAAGCAAAATATAAAAGGTCTATAAGAAGATCTCATATTTCAATAATCACCCCAAATATAAATGGATTAAACACACCAATAAAAAGGCACAGAGTTGCCGAATGGACCAAAAAACAAAACGCAACTATATGCTGTCTCCAGGAGAGACATTTCAACTCCAAAGACAAATATAGACTCAAAGTGAAAGGGTATAAAATGATATTTCAAGCAAATGGCATTCAGAGAGAAGTGGGAGTAGTGGTACTAGTATCAGACGAAAAAGATTTCAAAATAAAAAAGGTAAAGAAAGGTACCGAGGGACACTTCATAATGATAAAGAGAATCATGCATTAAGAAGACATAACACTTATTAATATCTATGCTCCAGATCGAGGAGCCCTGAAATATGAAAAGCAATTACAAATAGAACTAAAAGGAGAAACCAGCCAAAACATTATCATAATAGGGGACTTAAATACCCCACTGTTGGATATGGATAGATCATCCAAGCAGAAAGTCAATAAGGAAATAAAATCCTTAAATGACAAATTAGAACAACTGGACATAATTGACATATACAGAGCCTTCCATCCCAAAACAACTGCTTATATATTCTTCTCTAGTGCACATGGAACATTCTCAAGAATTGACCACATACTGGGACACAGAGATAGCCTCAACAAATATAAGATGGTTGAATCATACCAACCATATTATCTGATCATAATGATTTGAAACTAGAGGTCAACTGCAAAAAAAGCAGGAAGAACCACAAATACATAGAAATTAAATAACTTGCTACTGAAGAATATTTGAATCAGGGAAGAAATAAAAAGAAATCAAGAGATACATAGAAACAAATAATAATGATATTACAACGTATCAAAACTTTTGAGACATGGAAAAAGCGGTCATTAGAGGAAAATTCATGTCATCACAGGCCTATCTTAAAAATAAAAATGAGCCCAAATAAACAACCTAACGCTTCATCTTTAAAAACTAGTAAAGGAAGAACAAATGAAG
>NW_011888920.1:1533990-1534644 GCF_000151845.1 Pteropus vampyrus
ATGTCATCACAGGCCTATCTTAAAAATAAAAATGAGCCCAAATAAACAACCTAACGCTTCATCTTTAAAAACTAGTAAAGGAAGAACAAATGAAGCCTAAAGTCAGCAAAAGGAAAGAAATAATCAAAATTAGAGCAGAAATAAACGAAAACAAAAGACAATAGAAAAAATAAATACAACAAAGCTGGTTTTTTGAGAAGGTTAATAAAATTGACAAACCCCTAGCTAGGCTCACTAAAAGAAAAAGAGAAAGGACACAAATAAACAGAATCAGGAATGAAAAAAGGGGAAATTACAAATGACTTCGCAGAAAAACAAATATCATACAAGAATACTATGAAAAAGTATATAACACCAAATCTAATAACCTAGAAGAAATAGACCAGTACTTAGAAAAATAAAAAATCTTCCCAGACTGAATCAAGAACTGGAAAATCTAAATAGATCGATCAGCAGTATGGAAATTGAAACAATCGTTAAAAACCTACCAAAAATAAAAGTCCAGGACCAGATGGCTTCACCAGTGAATTCTACCAAACATTCAAAGAAGATTTAATACCTATTGTCCTCAAACTCTTCCAAAAAATCGAAGAGGAGGCAATACTTCCCAACACATTTTAGGAGGCCAATTTCACTGTGATACCAAAACCTGGA
>NW_011888920.1:1535249-1535754 GCF_000151845.1 Pteropus vampyrus
AAAGACAATAGAAAAAATAAATACAACAAAGCTGGTTTTTTGAGAAGGTTAATAAAATTGACAAACCCCTAGCTAGACTCACTAAAAGAAAAAGAGAAAGGACACAAATAAACAATCAGGAATGAAAAAAGGGGAAATTTCAAATGACTTCGCAGAAAAACAAATATCATACAAGAATACTATGAAAAAGTATATAACACCAAATCTAATAGCCTAGAAGAAATAGACCAGTACTTAGAAAAATAAAAAATCTTCCCAGACTGAATCAAGACTGAATCAAGATTGATCTAAATAGATCGATCAGCAGTATGGAAATTGAAACAATCATTAAAAACCTACCAAAAATAAAAGTCCAAGACCAGATGGCTTCACCAGTGAATTCTACCAAACATTCAAAGAAGATTCAATAGCTATTGTCCTCAAACTCTTCCAAAAAATCGAAGAGGAGGCAATACTTCCCAACACATTTTAGGAGGCCAATTTCACTGTGATACCAAAACCTGGA
>NW_011888920.1:1535804-1538260 GCF_000151845.1 Pteropus vampyrus
GAAGAGGAGGCAATACTTCCCAACACATTTTAGGAGGCCAATTTCACTGTGATACCAAAACCTGGAAAAGATAACATAAAAAAAGAAAACTACAGACTAATATCTCTCATGAACACAGATACAAAAATCCTAAATAAGATACTAGCGAACCGAATACAGCAACATATTAAAAGGACTATACACTACGATCAAGTGGGCTTCATCCCAGGGGCACGGGGATGCTTTGACATACAAATTGATTAATGTGTTACACCACATAAACAAATTAAATAATAAGAATCATATGATATTATCAATAGACGCAGAAAAAGCCTTCAACAAGATACAGCATCCATTTATGATCAAAACACTTAAAATCGGTATAGAAAGAAAGGACCTTAACATAATAAAGACCATATATGGCAAACTCTCAGCCTACATTATACTTAATGGTGAAAAACTAAAAACCTTCCCTCTAAGATCAGGAACTGTCCACTATCGCCACTGTTATTCAATATAACATTGATCCTAGCAAGTGCAATCAGGCAAGAGAAAGATATAAAAGACATCCAAATAGGAAACTGTCACTATATAGAAAACCCTAAAGACTCCACAAGAACACTACTAGAAACAATAAGCAAATACAGTAAAGTTTCTGGATACAAAATCAATGCTCAAAAATCCATAGCGTTCTTATACTCTATAACAAAGCTTCAGAAAAGGAAGTGGAAAAAATGATTCTTTTTGCAATTGAAACAAAAAGAATAAAATACCTAGGAATAAATCTAGCAAAACGTGAAGGACCTACATAATGAAAACCAAAAGACCCTATTGGAAGAAATCGAAGAAGATACAAAGAAATGAAAAGATATTCCATATTCGTGGATGAGAAGAATCAACATAGTTAAAATGACCATATTACCTAAAGCATTATACAGATTTAAAGCAATCTCAATCAAAATTCCATCTGCCTTTTATAAAGAAATAGAACAAAAAATCATCAGATTTGTATGGAAGCACCAAAGACCCCGAATTGCCAAAGCCATCCTGAGAAAAAAGAGCGAGGCTGGAAGCATCACTCTGCCCAACTTCATAGTATACTACAAAGCGACAGTAATCAAAATGGCTTAGTATTGGAGAAAAAGAGACACACGGACAAGGGGAACAGAATCAAGAGTCCAGAAGTAAAACCATATTTATATAGATAATAATTTTCAACAAAAGAGCCAAAAACATATAGTGGAGAAGGGAAAGTCTCTTCAATAAATGGTGCTGTGAAAACTGGAAAGCCACCTGCAAAAGAATGAAACTAGACTGTTGTCTGTCACCACACATCAAAATTAACTCGAAATGGATTAAGGACCTAAATATAAGACCTGAAACAATAAAATGCATTGAAGAAAACATAGGAACTAAACTCAAGAACCTTGTACTTAGAGAGGATTTTATGAATTTGACCTCAAAAGCAAGGGAAGTAAAAGCAAAAATAAATGAATGAGACTACATCAAATTAGAGCGCTTCTGCACAGCAAAAGAAACTGTCAGTAAGGTAAAGAGACAACCATCTGAATGGGAATATATATTTGCAAGAGCACCTCTGATAAGGGCCTAATATCCAAAATATACAAAGAACTCATACGACTCAATAACAACAAAAAAACAAAGAATCCAATCAAAAAATGGGCACAGGACCTGAACAGACGCTTCTCCCTAGAGGACATACGAATGGCCAACAAATATATTAAAAGATGCTCAACACTGCTAACCATTAGGGAAATGCAAATCAAACCACATTGAGATACCATCTCATACCTGGCAGAATAGCTGTAATCAACAGGACAAGTAATAACAAATATTGGAGAGGGTATGGAGAAAAAGGAACAGTGCTGATAGGACTGCAAATTGGTACAGCCACTATGGAAAACAGTATGGAGGTTCCCCCAAAAAACTAAGAATTGATCTACCATATGATCCAGCAATCCCTCTACTTTCTATTTTCTCCAAAGACTTGAAAACCCTTATCCGAAAAGAGATTTGCACACCGATGTTCATAGCAACATTATTCACAGTGGCCAGGCTATGGAAGCAACCAAAGTGTCCTACAATAGATAACTGGCTAAAGAAGCAGTGGTACATATATACAATGAAATATTAGCCCTAATAAGAGACGAAATACTGCCATTAGCGGCAACATGGACGGACCTCGAGATAATCATGCTAAGCGAAATAAGCTAGACAAAAAAAGTTGAAAATCACATGATATCCCTTATATGTGGGATATGAACCTAAAAGCAACAAATGAACCGGACAAACAAATAGAGACTCATGGACATGGACAATAGACTAGTGGCCATAAGGGAAGTGGGGACGAGGAAGGTAGATAGGTTTAAAGGGGTCAGATATGTGGTGACAGAAATAAATCTACCTATGGGAAGTGTACAAAGTGGAAATATGTATACACTTACTGTTAAAATGTA
>NW_011888920.1:1538310-1542752 GCF_000151845.1 Pteropus vampyrus
GCCTGAAACTTATTGGATTTCATTAATGTCACCATAAAAAATTTAATTAATTAATTAAAAAATAAATCTAAAAAATGTTAAATATAGTAAAAGGAAAAAAAAATGAGGGTAAGTCAAAATTTGCATTCCTTCTTTCTTTCTATACTTCTCTTTCCCTAAAGAGGAACATGAAGATGACAAAGGAGAAACATGAATATGGTAAAATATAAATTAATGACTAATATTGGTAGAACATTGTGAAAAATTCTAATGCCCAGAGTGAGGACTTAAAATTTAACAAAATTTCAAAAAGGCACTTATCAAGTTTATTATGTGTAAAGTGACTTTCAGTGGAGTTGAGGCAAATTGTCAATATGTACACATGATAACAAGAGCTAAAATACTTTTTCTATTTTACTTACAACTATAATTTGTCAACAAAAACTTTTTTTATGACAATTATCTGCCTAGTGCTATTCCTATTTCTGAAAATACCAAATGATTCAATATAGTTCATAACACTGAAGAACTCGTAGTCAAAATGAAGAATCTAAAAATATTCTACTATGTTATTTAGTGCCTTTTTTCTGCTGTTCCAAGTTAAAGAAAGAGAGACCTAATATAGTGGTATTCTTTCTGCAGCCCTCCTCTCTGTTTGTAGAGTTCCAGCAACAACTCTATACCTTAGATGTTATTTTTTTTCTACTTCCAAAATAATTAACTGAAGAGTCGATTAAAGATACAAAGCTTCAAAGCTGTAAGTGACAAATGAAATACCTGTGTATATAATACCAAATGTAATGATGATAAAATAACAACAAAATGATTAAAAAGGAATTACATTTTAATACATGAAAGAAGATTATAGGGAAATTCATAGATGGCTTAAATGAATCCAGTGCTCCAAGTCCAAAAGTATGAATTTCTGTCATAACAAAATTCAGAGATTATCTTGGTAAATCAATGTTCCAAAATTATGGAATATTAAAAAAAATAGAATTTAGGAACCAAGGAACAATTTTCCTAGCATTTCAAACATTAAAATAAAGTTTATTTTATAAATTAGAGAATGTGGACCCGAGAAGTAGTAGTTTGTTTCCTTAGAAAGAGAATCAGTGAAAATAGTGGGATTTTTTCCTTAGAAAGAGAATCAAAAAGAGATAATATATATTCATGTTTCTTTATTGATAGGATTCTTATGCTCAGGAATTGGCAAATGATGCTTAGGAACTATATCTGGATTTCAACATCATTAATCTCTAAAAATACTTGTCAAGTGAACTAATTGGAAAAAAAAAACAACAACTATCTTAGAAGTTTGCATAGTAAGTGTTCCCCTGGAGGAAAATTGCTACTAGTAAACTGTGGACATTTCACCCTACCTGCAGTCCACAAATCTAGGCCATGCTTCAGTAGAGGATAGCTCAAGAGGTATGTGCACTGGTGAGAATGATCCCAGTTTAAATATAAACTGGAAACATACTCAAAAGATTGTTCATATAATGGCCTGGCAGGAAGAGGAAGTTGAGATCAAGAAACAAATAAACAGAGTTGGGGATGGAGGTTCAGAATGGACAGATTAGGCATTCAATTGTGAGAGACTGAATATAAAGAGAAAGAGTAAACGTTTTAACCAGCCAAAGACATCAAAAGAACAGAGTAAGATATATCTTAGCATGGTAGCATTGTGTAGCATCTATGTTAGTGTTGGCTGCTTCTCTAGGGAGAAACATGTTGGGCCAGCAACAGTCCCTAACAGAGGCCAAATATGAAAACACCTTCTTCTTGTACTGCAGACTCTTCCTAGAACCTTGGAGAGTCTTGTTCCAATGATATTTCACCACCAGTGTTTATACCAATTCATTTATGAAATTATTAATAGGCCAATCCCTCATGTCACTGTGACTTTGGAAATCTGATATTAAGCCAAATAATCTTTTATAAAACAATCTACACTTTTAAAACCATTAAGGTCCATTTTCATGATTCTAGTCAGATAAACGTCTAATCTATCCATTTACACAATTTTGAAAGATGTTTAGGCAAAATGTACCTAAACATATTTTTTGTTTATTCGATAAATGAATAATTCTAGTAGTAAGCGTATTCAACTTACATCTAAGAAAATTCTTAGAGAAATCTACTTCTCATTTTATGTTCTTCAAATAAAGCTCAATTGGTCAGCATTTAACTTATTAAACGAAGCTTTAATATACTTTTAGATAGTTAATAAGTAACCCTGGGTCTTTTAGTTAGATAGTTAATTAGTTAGTTGACACTTCTTACTGAACTAATGTTTTCTCACATGGGCTTAATTCTATCCATTTAATTATTTTTATTGCTTGTTTCTGGACCCACTTAAGTTTTGTTCTGTTTTATTTTAAAATATAATTTTTAAATGTAAGAGAGAGTCTGGACTATGCTCTATTTGATCGTTGCCGTTCACAGAGGCTGGATGTCAACCAATCCATCAGTAGCAGTTCAGTACCATTTTTCTACCATAAGAAATTGATTCCCATTTGTACTGCATCCAAAAAATTCCTTTTTCAAGAGGACTTTAAGAATAATGTAAATCAAACCCATATGCAGTGCCTGAAATAAAATTAAGAAAGAAAATGGGAGTTAGGTCATGAGAAAATGGTCATTCTAATGTTTATTTATTTTAATATATTGCCTTTGGTAACATGTTTCAAAATATACTAAAGACAGATATTCTTTAATCCTGAGAGTAGTCAATTGTATATTATTCTTGTGAAACAACAATTATATTCCCTAACTACTTCTTATTCCATCTTGTAGACCAGTTAACTTTTTTCTAAATTGACTTTTACCAAAGACCCATTTATTAGGCATCTATTATGTATAAAGCATTCAGGAAGGTGCATGACCTGAAAAGCCCATAATTTATTGAGAGAGATAAGAGGCAACAGCTTTAATATAAATCAGGCACATAGAGGAATAAATAGTACTATGGAAGTACTGATATGAGAAACAATCCATTCTATCTAGGATATTAGAAAATGATCACAGAATAAGTGACAATGGGTTGGACCTTGAAGAATGAGATAAATCAAGTCATAAAAAACTATCAGAGCAAAGATGTGGAGGAGTGAAAGTGTGTGATATATTTGGGAAAGGGATAATAACTTAATAGAAGCAGAGTTGAGTTTATAGCCCCAAACAAATATAATAAGGAAGATAAGGATGTAATAGGCAAAGATTGAGCAAAGCTATGGAAAAATAACATAAGCATGGATGTGCTTTAAACCCTTAAATATTCTAATTTCCCTAAAATTTCTGGGTCTACAGGAACAAGTGGGCCATGTGGTTGTTGGCATGCCTCAGGTACTTGCTGGCTATTGACCAGAGATATCAATTCCATGCCACATGGACCTCTCAACAGGAAAACTCACAAGATGGCAGCTTATTTCCTCACATAAACTTTCACACAATAAATGTTATTTTAAGCTGCTAAATTTTGGAGTAATTTGTTATACAACACTAGAAAATTAATATAGTGCTCAAAAGAAAGCAAGTACTTTAGAGGAAGTACTAAACAACAAATGGATATAATACATTTTTCAGTGACAGGCAACCTTTGTCTTTGGCCACTTTATTTTAAAATAGTCCAATGAATGGGGTAGTTATGGTGCAGGGGGAAGACTATGCCTTGGAATAACAGCATGTGCTTCTTCTCACCTAGATTTCCTATCAGCGTACCTGTTGGTAATAATGAATACAGGAGCTGTCAAGATTAGACACTGACACTGCATCCTCATTGTGGCATAATTCCTTGAAGACAATGACCAACTACTTAATGGCAAGCTGATGTGATGTACAAAGTGCTTTGTCTTTACTGAGACTGATATGTTTCTGGATAAGGGTTTGTATTCAATCCCTCAGCTAACATCATTATCTCAGGCTCACAAAATATTTATGATCGTGGCATTTTCATAACATGGTCTTGGGCTAATAGACCTATTTGGCAGTGAAAGAGGTATAAAAACATAGGACCATGAGATTCATTAGCCCTATATTATACTAAATCATTCAGAAACTGTTTCTTGATAGAACATTAGAGTGACTTCATAAAAGATACATCTGAATTGAGCTCTTTGGGATGAATCATTGTGGAATTGGAGTTTTAGCCAGAATCTACTATATGGTGCCGTGTCTTCAACAGTAGAATAGATGCTTCCGAAAGCAGAAGTAGGAATACATCTCTTTTACCATCACCAAATGCCATTGACTCACTTGGATAACCTTTACCACCTTTCCTCCAAACTTTAGGCTTTACCCAACTAGAGTTCTAGGTTTGGAGGGAAAGCACTTCTACTAGGGGACAATTTAGTGTTCCATTAAGCCTAGAGATCTATTTGCCACTGGATATTTTTTCTACTCCTATGGCAGTGGACTAGCAGGGAACTAAAGGACTTGAATTTTCTAGCATAAGTGATTGACTT
>NW_011888920.1:1542802-1554956 GCF_000151845.1 Pteropus vampyrus
ATTTTCATAACATGGTCTTGGGCTAATAGACCTATTTGGCAGTGAAAGAGGTATAAAAACATAGGACCATGAGATTCATTAGCCCTATATTATACTAAATCATTCAGAAACTGTTTCTTGATAGAACATTAGAGTGACTTCATAAAAGATACATCTGAATTGAGCTCTTTGGGATGAATCATTGTGGAATTGGAGTTTTAGCCAGAATCTACTATATGGTGCCGTGTCTTCAACAGTAGAATAGATGCTTCCGAAAGTAGAAGTAGGAATACATCTCTTTTACCATCACCAAATGCCATTGACTCACTTGGATAACCTTTACCACCTTTCCTCCAAACTTTAGGCTTTATCCAACTAGAGTTCTAGGTTTGGAGGGAAAGCACTTCTACTAGGGGACAATTTAGTGTTCCATTAAGCCTAGAGATCTATTTGCCACTGGATATTTTTTCTACTCCTATGGCAGTGGACTAGCAGGGAACTAAAGGACTTGAATTTTCTAGCATAAGTGATTGACTTATACTGAGGTTAAAGTATCACTGCTGTGTTATTGGGATAGGAAGGAATATCTGAAATCAGAGATATACTGAGGTTCCTCTTGATTCTCTATTTCTGGTGAAAAAATGTAGATAAGTAATTGTAGTAAGTATGATCTGAAAGGCATGGCAACCAGGATGAAAATCTGAGTTATCCCACTAGGGATGAAGATCTGGCCCCCTAGATCAGCAAAATTGTTGGCTGAAGATGAGTAGCATCTAAAATAGTCAATGGCAGAAGGAAATTATGTATATCAGTTATAACCTCGAGACCAATTGCTGCAGCAGAGAAAATAATGAATACAAGAAAACTTTAGATAAATGAAAGTAATGTCTAAGCAATATTCCCAATGATATCTATAGACATCTTAGAGATTAAAATTTTGTCAAAGACAAACGTGTTCATTTTTTGTTTGTTTTATCAAATATTGTTTTATTTTCCTTTTTCTGAATCCATTTTCTAAAATCCCTAGCATTTAGATTGAGTGACTGGGCTACAAACAATAGGACGTGAGTGAAAACTATGTGGGCTTGGTTCTTAATGGTATTCAATGCATTAATTCAGCCTCTCCTCCCTTGCCATGATGACCTTGAAAGCTACATGCTTCTGATTTTATATCCCCCAAATGGAGGAAGAATGTCCTGACTGCCATCATTTATTGAGTCAACAATGAATTATTACTCTGTTAAGCCACTAAAATATCAGGTTTAATAGCATAGCTTAATCTAGGACGGGAGGTAGGAGGAAGAGGGGAAGAAGGAGGAGGAGAAGAAATTCCTGAATAGATAGACTTAATAGAATAGACCCAGCAGAAAATTTAATGAGCCAATAGAAAATCGACGTAAGCAATCCTTTCAAATGAAAATGCAAAAGGAAAAAAGATATATGATGTAAAGGAAAAGAGTTGTGATATACAGAGAATTGATCCAGAGTTTCAGATAATGTCTAATAGGTATTTAGGAGAAAGGATGGAAATAAAAATTCTACAACCAAAGAAAGGAAAAGAAATTTTCTGTGCTGAATGCTGCCTCAACTCTTTGAATTGAAAAGGACTACAGAATAGCAAATATACTGTATCTTACAGGAAACAAATAATGGAGTGAGAAGGGAAATCAACCAGCTTACCGGACCTGAGATGGAGTTAATCTAGATTTCAGGATTGAGTTGCTCATTTTAAGAATATATCAAAACATGGTGACTATGCAAAGAGAGAGTGTCTCTCAAAAGAGACTAGTGGAATAAATACAGAAAAAAAAGCAGAAATGAGAGACCATGTGGTCAGTGAACACTAAAGAGAACACACATATTTCTGTGAGATTTCTAGTGCAGATGAGATCTGGCTGTATTGTGTTTCTGCTGTTTCATGTCCTTCCCTTAGTTTGTCTACTTAGGGTTCTCTATGCCTTGGAACAAAAGAGCAATGTCTAGAATAAACATACACAACAATTCTAAATTTAATCTATATCTAATTCTTCAGCCTTGCATCCTATAACTTTCCTCAATGCATTCCTCTTTAGTTACTCCTAGTATTTCACTGTTTTTCTTGCACGTCATGTCCTTTCCCATATACTTGCTTTTACACATACTGTTTCTTCTGCTTGAAATACTTTTTTCTCTTTCTCGAGCAAATTCATACTTATTAATACTTAGATCAATTGTATTTAACTTCTATGAAACTTTTCCCAATGCCTTGAAGAAGATTTTGTTGCCTTTTTTGGTTTGTTGGTAGTCTATTACTCACATATCTATAAAACTTCACTAGACAGCAATGCATCAATATGATGAATTTGTCTTACCTAATAGATTTTCAGTTTTTGATCACAGGGTGCATGCCTTGTTCATTGATGTATACTCAGCGCTTACCACAATGGCAAGCATACAGTGCTTGCTCAATAAATGAGCCATCGAAGAAATGACCTTAATTACATTAAATAGCAAAACAAATGGTTCACTTTCAGTTATTTGGCTCTCTGACACACCAATCAAAAAAAATCAGATCTGAAAATGGTTGTCATTTAGTTTCAAGAGACTACTAAAATCATAAAATTATTTTAATTTTATTTCATTTTTATTCATTTATTCATTTAGCTTATAACCTAAGCAAACTAAAGAATTTGGGGTCAGGGTTGTTGAGAGGACCATTAATTCAACATCCACCAAGGCATATGACAGCCCTTGAGGCAGTTTAGGAGCTGCTAGTCTCACCAACTGCTTCTGGAAGAGTTGCCAAGTAGTCAGACATTGTGGAAAGAGCAATTGCACCCCATATGACATCTGTGATTTCAGGTGGATTACGGTGTTCCTTTGTGCCAGGCAAGAAACAAAGATTCACTATTTTTGTCACTATTTGAACAGGAAGCACATTATTTAAATCTTTATTTTTTTCTCACTTATAGCAATAGGCCTAGTACATTGCTTCGTGCAAATAATAATCAAGAAAAAAGTATAAATGACATATGCATCTATTTGTGAAGAGGCCACAGGCACTGCCCATGTTTGCATTTCACAACAATTTTAACTGGTAGTAGAGATATTGTCCCAGTAAGCAGCTTATGAAAATGTAAGCTAATCACACACACACACACACACACACACACACACACACACACACACACGCACACACACACATATACATACAACATTTTTGGCTTGAATTTTACATTATTTTATTGGAATGAAAAATATTTTCTAAAATTACATGGTAGTAGCATTTATTCAAGGTCTAAGACTTGTCCTAAAAATAGCAGGCTGATTAAAAAATAGTATAGAATTTTTATTCCTTTTGCTGTAAACAATATACAATATTGCATATTTTATTTAGAGAATTTTTAGAGTATTGATGCACATTAAAGCATATAGGCCTAAAATGCATTCCCAACCAGTTCAACTTGCTGTTTTGAATTGAACTTTTCAAATAGACTGTTCAGCCATTTACAGATCAGTTTTAAAGAAAAGAGAGCAAAATCATGATGAGAACTGTAGCATTAGTATTTGGTTAACTCTGAAGCTAAAATCCCTTTGCATGCTTCTCTTCTCGCTCATTAGAAGAGGTTTCATTATATTATTCTTTTTTTATTATGCTATAATTTACATACAGTAAAATTCATCTTTTTAGTGCACAATTCTATGATTTTGAAAAGCATACATTCGTGTAACCACCAATGCAATCAAAATACCGAATAGTTTAGTTTCATCTCTTCAAAAAATTTATCCATTCTTCTTTAAAGTTACAGCCTAACCCACTTCAGCCTATGGAAAGCACTGATCCTTATATTTGTATCCTTATATTTGTACAGAATGTAATATAAATGAAATTGTTTTAGTGTGTACCTTTTCCACTCTGCTTTCTTGAACTAATTGTGAATATAATATTTATCCATCTTGTTAAGTATAGCAGAAGTTCATTTATTTTTGTTACTGACTAGCATTCCATTATATGGATGCATTACAATTTGTTTATCCATTCACTATTTGATGGATATTTAGGCTGTTTCTAATTTTTGGTAGTTATGAATAAAACCAT
Organism: Pteropus vampyrus; assembly: GCF_000151845.1. NCBI lineage: Eukaryota > Metazoa > Chordata > Mammalia > Chiroptera > Pteropodidae > Pteropus > Pteropus vampyrus. The sequence continues at coordinate 1,546,860 of NW_011888920.1, forward strand.
TATAAAGATTCACATATAGGACATTGCATGAATAAAAGTATTCATTTCCCTTGGGTAAATACTTAAGAGTGAGATTGTTCGGTTGCATCTTAAGTGTGTTTAACTTTATAAGAAACTGCCAAATGGGCTTTCTAGGCACGCATCACCAGGGCCTCTTGCCTGATCTCAGTCTTTCTGATGAGCACCCAGTGGAAATTCGTGAAGAACTTGTTAATGTGAAAGAAATAGTTGTGTCTGTGACTCCCAAGAGTTCCATCTTCTCATGCTCTTGTGCTAGCCTGTACTCAGCCTTTAGGAATGTGTTTAAAATGTAACTAAATTCTTATTGTTTTTTATGGCACCTGGCATATTTTCCTCCCATGCTCTACCGCAGGTAATCCTGGGTTTATGCCCTCTCTCTTCCAAGAAACTCTTATCTTTCTTTAAGTAGCACTCTCTTCTATGGCTGTGCAACACCAGTCTTCTGATGGATTCAAGGAAATTTATGATTGTGTCGTCTGTTTTTTCTTGTTGTTAGAGTGGAAACAGTCTTACTTCCGGTTTTCTCCATCCAGAGTGCGAGATTAGCTCAACTGAGGTTTTTAATGAGACTAAATAATAATTTCTTAAGCATATTTAAATGAACAGCCCTTAGGTAAGTGAGCTACCTAGTGAAGGTGAGCTTTGGCAGAAAGGCCTTGAATATTGGAAATGCAAATTCATCTCTTCAGCTTAATCATCCTGGAAAGCTATGAAGATATATTCTGGAGTTGACTTGGAGTTTTTAAAAATATAATAATGTAATAAATAGCAAAGAATTACTACTATGGTCATTGTCAGTTCACATCATAAAGACAGACTGCATGTAAACATGGAGACACTTTCATGTAAATTATCACTAGGTCTTGTTTTTAAAAGCTAGTGAGGAAAATCCATCCTTTCATTGGACTTGTCACCTCCTTATCACATTATCAGTTGTGTATGATTATTTGTATTTTCTTTTCTTTTCATGTTGTTTGGTTAATTTAGCATCCATGCTGTGCTGATAAACGTCTGCGTATTTCTTAGGACCCAAACTATCTTGTTTTAAAATCCAGTCCCTTCCCTCAAAAGAGGAAGACATGGACTTGCTTTTGATTACAATTGACTTTACACAAATATATTAGGTGTAATGGCAGATATTATTTAACTAGGCTTTATTCTCTCTGCCCTCTTTCTAAATCACAGAACTCAAATTTCATTCAAGGTTTAATTTTCTCCAAATGTTCCCATTTATCACCTCTTAGATTCATTCCAGTCTCCTTAATTGGGAATATGCAGGGCTCCACAATCTAATTTCACCTAAGCCCTTCAGCCTTGTCTCTTTTCATTCCCTGACTTAAACACCAAAAGGCTTATGGTGCCTTTTACAAACAATGCTGTTTCTCTTGTCCATACCTTGCCTCAAACAAAATTCCCCCTTTTTCTGCAGTCTTTTCCTCACTCACGATCTAACATATTTTAAATGTCAGACCTGAAGTTACGTCAACTAAGAAGCCTTGACTGATTCTCTTTGATTTGTTATGTTGACTCTGAGTATGCCAGCTTCATCGTCCCTGTCATAACATACATTACGGAGTATTCATTCTTGCTTTTTTTCCCTACCTCTCTCTTTGCATCCTAGTTTCTTGAATGCAAAGATTGTCTCATTCAGCATTATTCCCTCTGTACAATGCCTGACACATTCAATTAATGTTTCTGTTTGATGTTTCAATTAGTGGACTGTGCTTTTCCTGAGTAAAAATTAAATGCATTAAGAAATTAAAAATATAATCTACAGACAGGGAGAAAATATTTGCAAAAGACCTATCTGAAAAAGTAATATTATCCAAAATATACAAAGAACTTGAGCTCAGCAGTAAGAAAACAAAGAATGCAATTTTAAAATGGGTCAAATACCTTAACAGACACTACAAAAAAGAAGATATACAAATGGGAAACAAGTGTATGAACACAACGCTTACTATCATACATCATTAGGGAATTGAAAATTAAAACAATAATGAGATACCACTACATACCTATTAGATGGCTTAAATCCAAAATACTGATAACACCAAATGCTGGCAAGGTTATAGAACAAAAGGAATTATCAATTGCTGCTGGAGGGAATACTATGGAGACTTTTTAAGACAGTTTAGCAGTTTGTACAGAGCTAACTAAACACTAATCATATGATTCATCAATCAACTCCCTAGGTATTTACCTGAAAGTGTTATAAACTATGCCTACAAAATCAATCAATCAATCAATCAATCAATCTGTATGTAGATGTTTATAGAAGCTTTATTTATTCAAAATTGCCCCAAACTAGAAGCAACCAAGATGTCCTTCAATAAGTGAATGGATAAACAAACTATTATGTTCACACAATAGGATATTGCTGTGCTAAAAAGAAATGAGCTACCAAGCAACAAAATGACATAGGGGAAACTTAAATTCATGTTATTAAGTTAAAAAAAGAAAAGGAAAGAAAAACATAAGAGGCTTTATACAGTATGCTTCCAACTATGTAATATTCTAGAAAAGGCAAAACTATAGAAACAGTAAAAAGATAAATAGTTGTGGGGGACACAGGAAAAGGGAAGGATGAATAGATAGAGCACAGAGAATTTTTAGGACAGTGAAGCTGTCCTGTATCATGCCATAATGGTGGATACATTTTCATTATACATTTGTTAAAATCCATAGGTTGAACAACACCAAGAGTGAAGCCTAATGTAAACTATGGACCTTGGTTTATAATAATGTATCGATATTGGTTCAGCAATTGTAGAAAGTGCACCACATTAATGCAATATATTAATAATTAGTAAAACTAGGGGGAAGGTATATGAGAACTTTTTAATTTCTGCTCAATTTTTCTGTAAACTTAGAACTCCCCCCCTCAAAAAAATTAAGTGTATTATTTTTTTAAAGTCAGTGTACAGCAATTTATAGGACATAAGGAATCATTTTGTGAACCCTAAAAGTGGCTAAGAAAATGATTTGAAGGCAAATATCTCATGTGTCCTAAAGAGAAGTAGATGGCCTAGGACTAGCTGTAGTACTGACATGTGAATGCTTGACTCAACCATGGATCAAGATGTATGAAGAAAACATGGTGAAAGCCATAAATGTTGCTAAGACAGTCTTGCTTTTTGTAAAATGTGATTCCCTATGTTTATTAGTCAAAATAAGATGAATTAGGAGAGATCGAAAACCAATGAAGTGGCTAATTGGCCTCCTTACGTCTTTGCAGTCACAAAGGCTCCCCTCATTCAATTCCATTGGACTCTAAAAATAACCTTGGGACATATTTAGGACAGAAATTATTAACAGCCTTTTAAAGTGGCTGAGTCTATGGCCATGCTACCCTGAACAAGCCCGATCCCATCTGATCTCAGAAGCTAAGCAGGGTCGGGCCTGGTTAGTACTTGGATGGGAGACCACCTAGGAAACCAGGTGCTGTAGGCGTAAAAAATAAAAAAAAATAAGGAATTGTAAAATGACAAGGTTCTTGTAATCTGTGAGGTCAGCTAAGGGTTACCTCACCTAAAAAAAAAAAAAAGATAAAGTGGCTGAGGCTCAGAAAAGTTCAAGTTGCGATGGGACCTTAAAATAGGTGTCTAGTCTCCATGTCCTCCAGCTGACTCGTTTCTGCCCTATTATCGATATATGTAAATCTATGTATCTCTTTCTCCTCTCCAGCTATTACACTTTGGCAAAAGGATAACTATAAAATAAACTTAAAGTTCTAGAAAAAATTATATCCTATTATTAAAAAACTGGTCACTGACTTTAATAATTTTGTACTGGGTTTAATATAATTTATCTTCCCATCTACATTTTTGCTCCAGTGTACAATGAGAGTTCATCTTTTCAAAGTCCTCCACTATTTCTTCTTCTTTCTTTTCTTCTTTTCCCTATTTGGCTATTTAGCTAAACCTTTGCATTGCATTTTCAAATATGCTCAACTTAGATATATTCAGGGATATTTGATTAAGTAAGTTCTTTATATAAATTTCTTTTATGTATATATAAATTATTATAATTTCAATTTTTTTTCTTTACAAATTATACATATTTTGGGGGGAAAATGAGAAAATACAGAAGCAGAGAATACAAATTAAATAATCATATTATTTCATATATATGTTCTTAAATTCACACAGCATATTTTGTAAATATGAGATTATTTTCTATATGGTTTTTTTTTCAATTTGAGTTAGCATTTAATATTTTTTATATTAGTTTCAGGTGTGCGGCATAGTGGTTAGACATTTATATAACTTACGTAGTGATCTCAATGACTCTAATACCCACTTGGCACTATACATAGTTATTACAACATTGACTATATTCCCTTTGCTGTACTTCACAGCCCCATGTCTATTTTGTAACTACTTATTTGTATTTCTTAATTTCTTCACCTTTTTTTGCAGGCCTCCCAACCCCGCTCCCATCTAGCAATCATCAGTTTGTTCTCTGTATCTGTCAGTCTGTTTTTGTTTTGTTTGTTCATTTATTTTGCTTTTTTAGATTCCACATATAAGTAAAACCATATGGTATTTGTCTTTCTTTGATTTGTTACACTTAGAATAATACCCTCTAGCTCTAACCATGCCATTGCAAATGGTAAGATTTTTTTCTTTTTTTTAATGTCTGAGTGATATTTCATTGTATATGTGTACCATAACTTCTTTATCCAATTTTCTGTTGATGGGCATTTAAGTTGCTTCCATATCTTGGCTATTGTAAATAGCACTGCAGAGAACATAAGGGAGCACAGATCTTTGCGAATTAGTGTTTTAGATTTCTTTGGATAAATACCCAGAAGTACAATTGCTAGATAAAATGGTAGTTCTATTTTTAATTTTTTGAGGAACCTCTAAACTGTTTTCTACAGTGGCTATACCATTGTGCAATCCCACCAACAGTGTATGAGGGTTCCCTTTTCTCCACACCCTTGCCAACACTTGGTTTTTGATTATTGTTGATAGCGATTCTGACAGGTGTGAGATGATATCTCATTGTGGTTTTCATTTGCATTTCTCTGATGATTAGTGTCATTGAGGATCTTCTCAAATGTTTTTGGTCATCTGTATTTCCTCTTTGGAGAAATACCTGTTAAGGTATTCTGCATTTTTTAATTGGAATGTTTGTTTTTCTGTTGTTGAGTTGGATGAGTTAATTATAAATGTTGGGTATTAACCCCTTATCAGATGTATCATAGGCAAATATCTTCTCCCATTCAGTCGGTAGTCTTTTTGTTGTGATAATGGTTTCCTTTGTTGTGCAAAAACTTTTTTAGTTTGTTGTAGTCCCGTTTATTTTTTTTTCTTTTGTTTCTCTTGCCTGAGGAGATATAACAGAAAAAAATTACTAATAGCAATATCAGAGAGTTCACTGCCTATGTTTTCTTCTAGAAGTTTTATGGTTTCAAGTCTTACATTTAAGTCTTTAATCCATTTAGAGTTTATTTTTGTATATGGTGTAAGAAGATTGTTCAGTTTCATTACTTTTGCATGTATTCATCCAGTTTTCTCAACACCATTTGTTAAAGAGAATGTCCTATAACCAATTGTGTATTCTTGGCTCCTTTGTCAGAGATTAAATGATTATGTAGACGTCTATTTATTTCTGAGCTCTCTATTCTGTTCCTTTGATCTGTGTGTCTATTTTTATGCCAGTTCCAAGCTGTTTTGATTACCATAGCCTCGTAGTATAGTTTTGTATCAGGTAATGTGTTGCCTCCAACTTTGTTCTTTTTTCTCAAGATTGCCTTGGCTATTCGGGGTCTTTTATGGTTCCATATAAGTTTTTGGATTATTCTAGTTCTCTGAAAAATGCCATTGATGTTTCGATAGGGATTGCATTGAATCTATAGATTGCTTTGGATAGTATGGATATTTTAACAATGTTGATTCTTCCTACCCATGTGCACAGTATGTGCTTCCATTTATTTGAATCTTCTTCAGTTTCTTCTTTCAATGACATAATTTTCTGAGAACAGGTCTTTTACCTCTTTGGTTAATTTGATTCCTAGGTGTTTTATTTTTTTAATACAATTGTAAATGAGATTTTTTAAAAATTTTCTTTTTATGGTAGTTCATCATTGGTGTAAAAAATGCAATTGACTTCTGAATATCAATTTTGTATCCTGCTTCTTTAACAAATTCGTTAATCAGTTCTAACAGTTTTTTGGTGGAATATCTATATATAGTATCATGTCATTTGCAAATAATGGTACTTTTTCTTCTTTCATTCTAATTTGGATGCCTTTTGTTTCTCTTTGTTTTCTGATTGCTGTAGCTAGGACTTCCAATACTATAATGACCAGAAATGTTGAAAGTGGACTTCCTTGTCTTGTTTCTGATCTTAAGGAAATTGCTTTTAGCCTTTCTCCATTGAGTATGATGTTAGCTGTAGGTTTATCATATATGCCCTTTATAATGTTGAAGTATGTTACCTCTATTCTCACTTTGCTGAGAGTTTTTATTATAAATGGAGGCTGGATTTTGTCAAATGCTTTTTCTGCATCTATTAATATAATTATATTTTTATCTTTCAATTTGTTAATGTGATGTATCACATTAATCGAGTATGGATAGTAAACCAACCTTACACCCCAGAAATAAATCCAATTTGACCATGGTATATGATATTTTTTATGTATTGCTGAATTCAGTTTGCTAATATTTAGTTGAGGATTTTTCATTAGTGTTCATCAACGATATTGGCTTATAGTTTTGTTTTGTTTTGTTTTTTGTAAAGTCTTTGGTTTTAGAATCAGGTTAATGGTGGCCTCATAAAAAGAGTTAGGGAGTCTTCCCTCCTTTTGAAATTTTTGGAATAATTTAAGAAGAACAGGTGTTAATTCTTCTTTGACTATTTGGTAAAATGCATTTTTGAAGCTATCTGGTTCAGGATTTTTATTTTTTGAAAGTTTTTTGATTACTGTTTCAATTTTGTTGGTGGAATAAGTCAGTTAAGATTTTCTCTTTCTTTTTGACTCAGTCTTGGGAAATTGTATGTTTCTAGGACATACAATTTCTTCCAGATTGTCCAAATTGTTGGCATATAAGTACTCATAGTATTTTCTTATAATCCTTTGTATTTCTATGAGATTTTTCTTGTCTCTTGGGGTAGACCTGTATTGCCATGAATTTCCCTCTTAAGACTGCTTTTGCTGTGTCCCATAGATTTTGAGTCATGTGTTTTCATTTTTCCAGGTGTATTTTGGTTTCTTCACGATCTCATTGCTGACCCATTCAGTGTTTAGTAGGATGTTATTTATCGTCCATGTGTTTCTATATTTTTCAGTTTTTTTCTTGTAGTTGACTTCTAGTTTCATACCATTGTGCTTGGAGAAGATGCTCAATAAGATTTCAGTCTTCTAAAATTTACTGAGATTTGTTTTGTGACGTAACATATAGCTGCTCATGGAAAATGTTCCATGTGCACTTGAGAAGAATGTATATTCTGCTATTTTGAGGTGAAATGCTCTGAATATATCAATTAAATCTATTTGGTTTAGTGTGTCATTTAAGGCTGTTGTTTCCTTATTGATTTTCTCTCTGAAAGATCTGTCCATTGGTGTCAATGAAGTATTATAGTCTTCTACTATGAGTGTATTAGTATTGATCTCTCCTTTTATGTCAGTAGATAATTGCTTTATATATAGGTGCTCCTATGTTGGGTGCATACATGCTTACTGAGATTATGCCATCTTGTTGTATTGATCCCTTTATCATTATAAAATACTCTTCTTTGACTCTTATAGCCTTTGCTTTAAAGCTTATTTTGTCTAAGTATTGCTACCCCAGCTTTTTTTTTTTTTTAGTTCCATTTGTGTGAAATATCTTTTTCCAAACCTTTACTTTCAGTCTGTGTGTTTCTTTTGTTCCGAAGTAGGACTCTTATAGACAGCATATGCAGGAGTCTTATTTTCTAATTTATTTAGCTACCCTATGTCTTTGATTGGACCATTTAATCCATTTATACCTAAAGTGATTATTGATAGGTACGTAGTTATTGCCTCTTTATTATTCATATTTATGCCTTCCCCCCTTCTTCTTTTTAAAAAAGTTCCTTTAA
>NW_011888920.1:1555006-1557281 GCF_000151845.1 Pteropus vampyrus
ACCTAAAGTGATTATTGATAGGTACGTAGTTATTGCCTCTTTATTATTCATATTTATGCCTTCCCCCCTTCTTCTTTTTAAAAAAGTTCCTTTAACATTTCTTGTAATACTGGCTTGGTGGTGATGAATTCCTTTAGCATTTTTCTGTTAGGGAAGCTGTTTATCTCACCTTCAATTTTAACTGATAGCCTTGCTGGGTAGAGTAGTGTTGGTTATAAGTGGTCTTTGCTTTTCATCACTTTGAATATTTCCTACCAATCCCTTCTGGCTTGAAAAGTTTCTGTTGAGAAATTAGCTGACAGTTTTATGGGAGCTCCCTTGTGGTAATGAATGGCTTTTCTCTTGCTGCTTTTAAGATTCTCTTTGTCTTTAAACTTTGGCTTTTTAATTATAATGTGTCTTGGTGTGGATCTGTTTGGATTTCTCTCGTTTGGGACTCTCTGAACTTCCTGGACTTGTATGTCTATTTCCTTCTCCAGGTTAGGGAAGTTTTCTGTCATTATTTTTTCAGATAGGTTCTCAATCCCTTGCTCTTTCTCTTCTCCTTCTGTTACCTCCATGATGCAGATCTTGGTATACTTGGTGTTATCCCAGAGGCCCCTTAAATTATCCTCATTTTTTTAAAATTCTTTTTTCTTTTTGCTGTTCCAATTGGGTATTTTCTGGTACCTTGTCTTCTAACTCACTGATCAATCTTCTGCTTCCTCTACCCCAGGGGTCCCCAGCTCTCGGACTGCAGACCGATACCAGTCCTGGCTTGTTAGGAACCAGGCCGCACAGTAGGCGGTAAGTGGTGGGAGACACGTGAAGCTTCATCTGTGTTTGCAGTCGCTCCCCAGTGCTAGCATTACCACCTCAGCTCCACTTCAGATTATCAGACATTAGATTTCAATAGGAGCACTGGTCCCTGGTGCCAAAATTTTGGGACTGCTGCTCTAATCTACTGTTGATTTTTTCTAGTGTATTCTTCATTTCACTTATGTTCTTCATTTCTGACTGCTTCTTTTTTATGGTTTCTATTTCCTTTTTTATGCTCACCATCTTTGTTGAAGTCCCCTCTGAGATCATCTATTCTCCTCCTAAGTTCATTGAACATCCTTATAAGCAGTGTTTTAAACTCTGTATCTGGTAGGTTGCTTGCCTCCATTTTGTTAGTTATTTCCTGGAGTTGTCGTCTGTTCTTTTATTTGGGACATATTTCTTTGTTTTCTCATTTCGGTTGCCCCTCTTATTTGTTTTTATATATTAGGTAGATTTGCTATGTCTGCCAGTCTTGGCCAGGTGGCCTTATGTAGTAGGTGCCCTGTGTGGTCCAGTGGCACAGTCTCTTTGAATACCTGTGCTGTGTGCTCCAGGAATGTCCCTTGTGTGAGTGGTGTATGCCCTCCTGTTGTAGCTAAGCCTTAATTTCTGTTAGCACGTCAGTGGATGGAATTGACTTTCAGGTTGAAGCTGTGAGATTGGTCATGCCCATAGGGTATGAGCTGTTGTGTGGGGGCTGACCCCACAGAGTGGTTTTGCCCCAGCATTCTTGTGTGCCTGTTAAGACCATCTTTTAGGTGTGCCAATTGAGAGGCTAATCCGGTGGTACTCTGTTGTGGTCTGATGCTAGCCTCTGGATGCGTTGGTTCTAGGACCCTTTAGGAGGGGCTCCTGTGCAGGCCAGGGTCAGACTCTGCTTGTGACCAGCCAGGGGCTACCTGGTAGAAGCTACCAAGCGATCTATAGTTGGATCTGGAGGCATGTAGGAGAGGCCGAACTGCGAACTAAGGCCTGCTGCCACAAGTACCGGGCCTCGGGCAGCTTAGCAAAAGTTCCAGGGCACCCCAAGGCCTGAAGCTGCTTACCAACTGCTCGTAAGGCTCAAAAGCTGAAAGAACCTTAGGGTGGTAAGCAAGCTGGATGGAGTGGTGTATGAGGGAGTCACCAGGGTTAAGTGAGCAAACTCTCTCAGCCAATGCAGATTCAGATTGGGTTACAATGCTGGGCCTGTGGCCCCTTGCAAAAATCTCAGATCACATTGAGGCTAGCCACTTCCTGCCTCAGGCCCACAGACCCTTGAGGTTTGTTCAAGAGATACTGAGGCTTGGGCCAGGGTTGGTTGCCTGCCACTGAAAGTTTTTCCCAAGATGTGTGAGCCAAGGCCTATTGATTGCTGTTGAATGAGCTCCCTGCCAAGAGCATGGGATGGGACTGATTGCCAAGCAATGAAATTGCCAGGGCAATTTGCAATTTGGGTAAGGTGGGGTCTCAGGAAGTCACAGGTGTGGAGCAG
>NW_011888920.1:1557331-1569233 GCF_000151845.1 Pteropus vampyrus
CATGCCCATAGGGTATGAGCTGTTGTGTGGGGGCTGACCCCACAGAGTGGTTTTGCCCCAGCATTCTTGTGTGCCTGTTAAGACCATCTTTTAGGTGTGCCAATTGAGAGGCTAATCCGGTGGTACTCTGTTGTGGTCTGATGCTAGCCTCTGGATGCGTTGGTTCTAGGACCCTTTAGGAGGGGCTCCTGTGCAGGCCAGGGTCAGACTCTGCTTGTGACCAGCCAGGGGCTACCTGGTAGAAGCTACCAAGCGATCTATAGTTGGATCTGGAGGCATGTAGGAGAGGCCGAACTGCGAACTAAGGCCTGCTGCCACAAGTACCGGGCCTCGGGCAGCTTAGCAAAAGTTCCAGGGCACCCCAAGGCCTGAAGCTGCTTACCAACTGCTCGTAAGGCTCAAAAGCTGAAAGAACCTTAGGGTGGTAAGCAAGCTGGATGGGGTGGTGTATGTGGGAGTCACCAGGGTTAAGCGAGCAAACTCTCCCAGCCAATGCAGATTCAGATTGGGTTACAATGCTGGGCCTGTGGCCCCTTGCAAAAATCTCAGATCACATTGAGGCTAGCCACTTCCTGCCTCAGGCCCACAGACCCTTGAGGTTTGTTCAAGAGATACTGAGGCTTGGGCCAGGGTTGGTTGCCTGCCACTGAAAGTTTTTCCCAAGATGTGTGAGCCAAGGCCTATTGATTGCTGTTGAATGAGCTCCCTGCCAAGAGCATGGGATGGGACTGATTGCCAAGCAATGAAATTGCCAGGGCAATTTGCAATTTGGGTAAGGTGGGGTCTCAGGAAGTCACAGGTGTGGAGCAGACAGATCTCACCAGGCAAATGCAGATTCAGCATTGGCTCTGTTGGGGGAGGGTTCACCACAGGCAAAGTGGTGCCCACCTGTAGGCTGCACAGGAAGAAGGCTCAACAAAAGGACAATGGTGGCTGTACCTCCAGCCCTTGCCCTGAAGTCATACAACCCATTCTTCCCTGCATGTCTGTGGTGGTTCCCAAGCTGCTGTCCCTCTGTCAGAGCCCAGGGCACTTCTTGCAAGTAAGGGAATTTGTGCACAGGCCCTTTAAGGGGATGTCTGGATTTCCAATTTCCTTCCATCACAGCTATATTTTGTGGGGATTCCTCTTCCCAGACCCTGGGATGGGAAGCCTGGTGTGGGGCTGGGACCCTTTGCAGCAGGTACGGGGTCAGCCAGTTTTGTAGCTCTGCCCCTCCTACCAGTCTCAATGTTGTCTCCTCTGTATATGTCCAATTATAGGAGTTGTGTCTAGCTAGTATTTAGGAGGTCATTCTGGTTGATTTTTCTATAATTTAGTTGAAATTTTAATGTATTAATGGGAGAAGGCAAGCGCAGTGTTTATCTAGTCCACCATCTTGAATGGAATTCCCATATAATTCCTATATAAACATAATTTGGTAATGAGTGAAAATAAGTAATTCAAATTTATACTGACTCATTTTAGACTTGGTATAGGACTTTGCCATATACAGAACAACAAGGCATTTGACCAAAGCAGATTTTTGTTCTGTCAACATAGAGGCATGGAAAGGATTAGAAGAGAGTCTAGAAACTAAATGAGTTAACTAGCCTTGTTAAATGTCTTGCATGTGCAGCAACAGTGTTGAAAATTTTTCATAAATGAAGAATTTTGCAGGCTCAAACTTTTTTTTAGAATGCATCCTCAGAGAAATTTGAAACCAAGTTTATTTGATAAATGTATCTTTACAATGTATTTGTAAGGGCAGCTGTTTTAAACTCAAACCATTTACGTATATAAAACATTCATATTTCTAATGTAAGCTTTAATTATAGGTTGAGCTAAACTGCTAATATCTATGCAGAATATAAAATTACACTAATTTGCTCACTATTTTTATGTTGATTGTTAAAATTATTTCATACCAGAGATTTGTTACTGAAATTAGAGTATATCAATTAACTGTTATTACCCAGTAATTAAATGGAACTGATAATTTAATATGTTTATTCTTTTAAGGAAATACTTTGTAAAAGCCCAAATAATACTCCATCTTGAAAGTATAACAAAGTGCAGCATACACCTTTGTTGTGCATGGTCTAGAAATTGCATCTCTTACTTCTTGTAGTTTTACATGCCTCCATGCTTATTCATAATGGCTCCTTTGTATATTCTATTATGAATTAAATTAACTAATACATATTTTTACAACAATCGCTAAAAGAATAAAAATCTAATCATTCCTCCGCTAACTCTGAAATCCCTTTTCCTCTCCTTGTATTTTCTCTCCTCTCTGCAACCAGTGCCTGAATACAAAGAAGAAAACGGGAGTCCTATATACTCCAGATTTAGCTCTACCAGCAATCTTTGATTGACTAGTAAATTGTGATCCCTGGTAATGAAATTTTCAAGTTATCTAAGCTTTCACTTACTCATTCTTTCAGCAAATATTTTCTGAGTACCTATTATGTGTGAGACACTGAGACGGACACTGGGGATAAACTGGTAATCAAAACCAACTGAGTCTTTGCCCTCATAGAGCTTACATATTAGTTAAAAGAAGATGAAAGAAACAGGCAAATAAATTAAAATTATGGCATGAAGTTATCAGTGCTATGAAAGGAAATATACAATATAGGAGTTAGGTTGCTCAAGGATGGCATCTCTGATGGGGTGACATTTTGTTAAAGAAAAAAGAATGGGAGTATGTTACGTTGCTTTCTAGTAAGAACGCAAAAGTCAGAGGGAAGAAATGAACAGTGATTCTAAAAAGAAGTGTTCTTGGTGAGCAAGAGGAAAAGCAAGAAAGCCCATGGATGTAGAGTAAATGATGTGGAGAGTAGCAGGAGATAATTACAGAATATGAGATGATAAATATTTAGGACCTTGTTAACAGCAAAAATGTTGGATATTTGAATAAAATTTTGAAAATCTACTAAAAGTCTTATCTATATATGGGAAAAATATGTTTATCAATAGAGGTATCTTCTAGAAGTATCCCTGTTTGCTCAATTAATGGGTTTATGGCTGACCTAGAACTGAAAACTTTGAAATGCTTAGTGGTTGAGGATTCAGCCACATTGAATGATGTTAATAGAGGTACACTGAGCCAGAAAACAGTATTCTTTAAAAGACTATATAAAACCAGAAGAGCACTATGATAAAGAAAATTCTTAATTCAGCCATAAAGAGCTAGAGAATTTGATGAGCAGCAGTTTTTACTCATTTAAGTAAATGAATCACAGTTCTGTAACAGAGCTATATAGAAAATGGACCAGAGAAAGGCAGTTTTATTGATTTATCTTTATGCTTGGCAACCTCAGAAGATGACTATGGTAAACAAGATGCTGTTCTAGCATATCTTTTTATCTTTAAAATAAAAATTCAGTTAAATATCCCATAATTAGAGAGTTTTGAAGCTTTTTAAAGTATCACCTTGGACGGGATAAATTACATATCCCAAATTACTGTTTCTCTATGTTTCCAGTTGGAGTAGGCTATAAGAGATATTATTGGGAGATTTGGAAGATGGAAGGAAATCAGTAGCCATTTTGTAGTTCACACACATTGTTGTTAATAGGCTGATTAATCTTTACAGCAGAATGCTTCTTTACTCTTCCCTGGATGCCCAGTTCAGAAGCAAATGAAACCTGACAAGGGTTCAGTTTAGCCTAATAAGACTCTTGCCTGTGCTTGTAGTTCTAAGCATGTTCTTGATCTTCCTAGTTTATATGCACCTTCTCTTCCAAGCTGCTTGCCATATGGATTTCAATTTCTACTATTAGATGAAAAGACATAGTGACTGCTTAACCAGCTCCCACAATGATGGCAGAATTTTAATAATAAATCAATATGTGTATTGTAATGATTTACTTCTCTTATTGAACTCTGATTGACACAGAAGGGATCAGCCTGTGTTTGCAAGAAAGGCATGGAGACCAAAGCCCCTGCACAGTCCATTCACTCATAAGGAGTAAAATGTTTAAGCTTTTGTGGAAAGGTAGAAATCTATGTCTCCTCCAAGGAATAGTTAAATATTCTGCTGTCGCTGGAGAAAGGGTAGGAGAAAGAATACCCTTGAACCCTGAAAAATAATATTAGAGGTCTTTTATTGTTGTAGGAACAGCAGACTCTTTCAGACAAGGTCCACTACAGATACTAGACAGCATTTGCCTGCCTTGGAAAAGAGTGGCAGAAATACTATAAAATTCCCGCCTCCAAGACCCAGACACTCAGGGCTTTTATAAGAATGAGGCTGAATAATAACAGTAGAAAACTTTCCCACCCCTTCACAACCAAACTAGAAAGTCCTCGTTAAGTAGTAGGAGGAATCTATTGCTCATGGAATACAAGACTATGAAGAGAGAATCCTTTGGGGCACAGATGTTCAAGGTTGACTGAAATATGAAGGTGGAGCACAAACATTGTGAAAAACCCTTCAGCACCCAGATCTCAGTATAAAAAAAGTCATTGCTGTCCATGCATGGAAGTTTAAAAGTTTTAGTATAGTAATAAAACCGAGAGTCACATCAACATATAAGAAATAAAAAGACATCATAGATGAAAGAGTCCTTTGACAAGCTGATTAGTAGATTCAACAGAACTGAAGAAAGAATCAATGAATTGAAGAAATATCCAAAAATTAACCAAATTGAAATACGAAGAGATAAACAAGCTCATTGAAACAGAGCTGTAGAACAATATTATGAAGGCAGTCAGAAAAAAGACACTACCATACAGATGAACACACACCAGGATTATAGTAAACTATTTGTCAGAAACTATGCAAGACAAAAGACAATGGAATAAGACCTCTAAACAGTTGAAAGAAAACAAACAACAAACAAAAACTGATAATACAGAATCCTATGTCAGTGGCAATATCTTTGAAAACTTAAGGTGAAACAAAAATTTGTTCAGACTGAGAGTTTGTTGTGCTACAGAAAATGTTTGAGAAAGTTTTTCATGCAGCATAACTGTGAGACCAGAGAGAAACATGAAACCACAGAAATAAATTAAGAGTTCCAGTAATAGTAAACATGAATATATATAAATGAAAGTTGTTTTATTAAATTACCCAAAATGATCACATTGTGTTTAAAAATTAGTAACAACGTATTTTGAGTAATAAACTTCTCAATAAACTATTAAAAACTGAAACATATGACAAAAATAGCACAGAATAAGAGAGAAAAATAGAAGTACGTTGTATGGCTCTTTAACTGTTTAAGAAATGCAATAATACTATTTAAATGTAAACTTATGATAAGATGTGTGTGTGTGTGTGTGTGTGTGTGTATACACATATACATATATATCTCACCATAGAGCAAGTACTAAATTAAAGAAAATTATAAAATGTGATATAATCAATAAGCCAAGGGCATAAATGAAATGGAATAATAAAAATTAACCTAATTAACTTAACCTTAAATCATATAAATACTGAAGAAGAAAGGAACAAAGAGCAAAAAGAACAAAAAGAAAACAACTAGGAGAATGGTCTATTTTAACAAAAAAATTACATCAATGATTATATTAAATTTAAATTATATTAACACACCAATTAAAAGATAGTCATCATTTTTTGGATTAAAAAAAAAATCATGCTGGCTATAAGAAGTATATTTTAAATATAAAGACATAGATAAGTTAAAGTAAGAAGATGGAAAAAATATGCCATACAAACACAACTAAATGACCTGCTATATTAATACTGACTCACATAGACTTTGTAAGAAGTAATACTACCAAGAAGAAAGGCTCATTATATAATAATAAAGAGATCAATTCACTAAGAAATGCATAACAAACAAATATCTATACACCTAACAAAAACGCTTCAAAGCATATGTAGCAAAAACTGCTAGAAGTGACAGGAGAAATAAACAGATCCTCAGTTACAATTGGATACTTCAACATTTAAGAGAAAAATCACTTAGGATATATAGGATTAAACAATGCTATCAATTAACTTGATTTAATTGACATTTATGAAACAGGCCACAAGCAAACAGTAGAAAGTATATTCTTTCAGAGTGTACATAAAATATCCATTTAGATGAACTACATTCTGGTCCATAAGATAAATCTTAGACAACTCTAAGAAATTAAAATCATATAAGGTATTTTCTCTGAGCAAAATGGAATTAAATTAAAAACTAACAACAGAAAGATATATGGAAAATCATCAAATGTTTGAAAATTAAACAACACACTTTTATATAACCCGTGGGTCACAGAGGAAGTCAAAAAGTAAAATAGAGAATATTTTCAATTCAATGAAATTGGAAATTATACATATAAAAATTTTGGAACATATTCAAAACAATGCCAAGAGAGAGATTTATAGCATAACTGCTATATCCGAAAACAAGATCTCATTCGATTATGTAATCTTCCACCTTAATGAAGTAGGAAAAAAAGTACAAACTTCATGTAAAGTAAGCATAAGGAAAGAAGATATAATTAGGATAAGAGCAAGAACCAAAGAATGGAAAATAAACAATAGAGAAAATTAATGAAATGAAAAGCTGGTTCTCTAATAGGAGCAATAATATTTACACATCTCCAACAAGACTGATAAAAATAGAGAAGGTAAAAATAAACATTATCAGGAACGAGTGCGAGTTGTCACTACTGAATTAAAATTATGTTCACATAATATTGTGAAGAATTACATTCCAAGAAATTACACAACTTTGATGAAATGTAAAAATGTCTTGGAAGGGGCAAATGTCTTGGAAGGCACAAACTAACAAAGCCTACTCAAGAAAAAGTAGATAATGCTGAGAGTTCTTTATCAATTAAGAAAGTTAAAGTTGCAGTTAAAAATCATTCCAAGAAGGATACTCTAAAACCAATGGTTTCACTATGTTTTCAAACAATAACAGAAGAATTAATACCAATTCTATGCAAACTCTTTCTGAAAATAGGAAATATTTCCAACTCATTTTATAAGGCTTGAAAAAACAGAAAAAGACATAACTAGAAAAAAGAAACTGTAGACAATTATCCTTCATGAAATATTCATATTCATGATTCAGTCAAGGCATTAGAAATAAGCATATACTTCCTTTGACCTCAGTGACTATATCAACTTCAGGAAAGGTAACTGTCAGAGTTCTTAAAGTTCTTTCCCGCAAATACTTTATTAGGATGACAATATGTGTAGGTGTGGGTAGACCAAGGTCACCATGTTGTACAATTAATGAGTGCCACTCACATGATCGTCTGTGATTGGTGCTCATAGAATTCAGCAGCTACAAATGGTGGTCCATGGAATGGCGTGAGAGAATTTGACCAAAGATATCAGGTTAATAAAACCATTTGACCAGGGATCATGAAGAATATATTCAATTATACAGTAGAAAAACATTATCTGAAATGAAGATTGTATCTAATTGAAAAGGTAACTCAAACACCTTAAGAATAAACACAAAATATGTCTTGATAATATCTCTTAATTTTAAGAATAAACAAAGCTGTATAGCTATGCAGATGGAAAATATGAGTGATGTACAAAAACAGCCAGATGTCTACATAATGATATTAATGCCAGAAGAAAATTTCTGCAGATTCATGAAATACAAAAATTGTATCTCATACATACATATATACATGCATACATACATACATACATGAATTAATTTCAAGTTTAAAGTCAAGAGAAAAGCACTCTTGGTTTGAAAAAAAAAGAGGAATAATAGTATCTATGACCTTTGTGTGAGTATGATGTGTCAATGTAAGTTCACCCTTAGTAAAAACTGTATCATTCTGGTGAGTTGATGTCGTTAATGAGGAAGGCTGTGGGGCACAGGGCGTATGTGGAATCTCTGTGTACCTTCCTCGCCATTTTGTTGTAAACCTGAAACTGCTCTAAAAAAATAGATCCTTAAACAAACTCAGCTGCATGGGGGGAAGAGGTTGCACACGCACACACACACACACACGGAAAAGTTATCAATAGAAATGAAAGCTAGAGTAAGGATGCAAAAGGAAGAGAGAAGATTGGAAACTTCTTGACAATATGATAGAGTGATACTTCTTATTTAGAAGGCCAAGCAGGGTGAGAGAGCAGCACACGAAGAAAAGTGTTTTAAGAAAGAAGGAAGTTGAATTCGAAAAAGTAACTACTTTTCTTCTGAGGCAGGAAGTTCAGGATAGTTGATGGCACAGAGAATCTTGAGTGTGATATAAAGATATGGAAACTAAGGGGAGAAATAATAAAATTAAAGTTTACAAATGACCTAATTATTTTAGGAAAATACGTTGTGGAGTAGTCAGCTGGGTGCGAAGAATTGCTTTGAAGCAGACTTTTGAATGAAAGGATTTGCTATTTGCAGCGAAAGCCAGTTTGTAGTTAGCACGAACATAACGTACAGGTAGCTTTAGGATCATTATTGTGAGTCCCCTGAAATTGTTCAGATTGTATCACACAGAAGTAACTGCTCAAGAAAAGGAGAGCCCTTCTATAAAAATCCACTCTCCCGAGTTCAGCCCATTTGTCAACCAGTTGTACTTTTAAATTTACCAATGACTTTTGTAGAAGTCTTCTCAGTTCTTTATATTTCTTTATTTCTTTTTACTGTGGTATTTCAAAATTTCAGTGAACTACACGAATAAAACAAGAATTTTCTACATACATTTCCAGATGCACCAACCATTTACTTTTAGCTATTTGTTTCTTACTCACTATTTGTGTATGTGTAAGAATTTTTTAAGCATCATGATTTTTACTACCCTTAAATACTTTTGTGCCTATTTCTTAAGATCAAAGAGACACATTTATAAAACCAGAGAACAGTTTATCAAAATTAAGAAATTTAACATTTATATATTATCAAATCAACATTCTATATACATATAGAATACATTCTATATACATATAAATTCTACGTACATGTACAAAACAACATTCTATACACATTCTATATACATATTTTATTACATACAACATACAACAATAATGTTTATAGCTCATTTTTTTCCTGGTCCAAAATTCAATCTATGATCACTTTTAGGATTTAACTGTATGTCTCTTTAGCCTTTTTTCATATAAAACAATTCCTCGGCTTATTTTTTTATCTAATTTTTTTTAAGAGTACAGATATTGTTTTGTTTTGTTTTGAAGAATATTTCTGAATTCGGGGTTGTCTGAGTTTTCCTCATAATTAGATTCATATTATTACAGGGAGACCACTGAAGAGATGGTCTGGCCTTACCGATGCATTAAATCAGAAGGTGCATGATTCCAGTTCATCCTGATATTGGGCCATATTAGCTTTATCAGGAAGTTATGGTGATGCCTCCATACTAGTAATATGTAGGAAGATACTCTGATATAATGTAAATATGTGATTGTCATCAAATTTCCAGCCACTGCTGTTCTCTATCTTACTCATCCACAATCTCTGATGGTTTTCTCAGAAGTTATGGGGACTTCTCTTCCTGGAACTGAAACCCTGAGCTGGGTGTAGGGCTGGAACCCTCTATCCTCAGTGGGGACCTCCACAGCCTAAATATCCCTCTGGATTCTTAAGCGCCACACACGGGTGTGGGTCCAGCCCATTCTGCATCTCTGCCTCTCTTACCAGTCTCAAAGTGACTTCAGTTTGTTCTTAGTTATAGGACTTCTGTTTAGCCAGACTTCAGGTGATTCTCATTAAAGGTTGTTCTGTAATTTAGTTGTAATTTTGATGTGGTCATGAGAGGAAGCAAACACGGTTTTTATCTACTCTGCTATCTTGACTAGAACTTTCATATAAGTTTTTAAATCATCTTCTTAATTGTTACAAAACCTATTATGATCATAACTTTTTGAATCCATAAGTTGATTAGGGGAGATTTAACTTGACATCTTAACAAGTTGAGTATTCTAATGCAAAAACATGGTATATACATCCATTAATTAATTTCTTCATTTTATTTTTATAATTATATTTATGGTATAGTGATATAGTGCTAATTTTATATTATGTTTGTAAAGCTATTATACCTGAAATTTCTAATTTTATTCTTTAATTAGAAATATAATTGACTTTTCCCTTGTGATATGCTAAATTCATTGATTCAAGCACTTGTTTTATATATCTCAATATTTATTACATAATCAATTGTGTCATTTGTTAATAGTGAAATTTTTCTTTTTACTATGTAGATTTATGCTTTTAATTTTTTTCTTACCCATTTACACTAGGTAGAACTTTTACTACATCGTCGAATAGAATTGGTGGGTACTAACTTCCTTACCTTACTTAATGTTCCTGACATTAGTGGGGCACATTCACTATTTCAGCAATTATTTCTATTAGCTATAATTTTTTCTCTAATTCCCTTCATTGGACTTCCCTTTTCCTAGTTTTCTAAGGTGTTTTCCTACCTTCATCTTTTTTTTAAAATCCTGATAGGTACTGCATTTTGTCAAATGTTTTATCCTGTGTCTATTTAGATAATTTGAGATTTTTTTTTCACATTTATTCTGTTCTGTTAATGTGGCAATTAATCTCGAAAGGTTTTTTATTTTTTAAAAAAATCTTGCATTTTTTGCATTCTCGGAAACTACATTTCATATTAATGAATTAGTCTTTTATACACTATTGTATGTTAGTTGCTAATATTTTCTTAAGAACATTTAAATCTGTATTTTTAGAGATTTTAGTCCAAGTTCCTAATTTCTTCTAATGTCCAGTTTTTATATGCCAGCCACAGAAGACTAACTGGGAAGTATTCCTTATCCTATATAGTCTGAAAGTTTATGGGCAACTAATAATATTTTTTCCTTAAATGTTAGAATTCACCAGTGAAACCATCTGAGCTTGGTGTTTTCTTTATGGAAAGGTTTTCAATAATTCAGTCTTTTAAAACAAACAAACAACAAATAAACAAACTGTTTTTTATTTTATCTTTTCATTATTTTTTAAAGGAATTGAATTTGTCCATTTCATCTTAGTGGCCAAGTTCATTAATATAGATTGTTCATTATATTTCTTGTTCAAAGACCGCTGGAGTTTCAGTCATATCTCCTTCTGTTAAACTTATATTATTTTTTAATTTACATATTTCATAATTTGTCTTTAATATTTTGTTTATCCATCACTGGTAATGCAGAAGTGAATTATATAATTTTCAAATACTGGGGTGAGGGTTCTAGATATTTTGTTTTGTGACTTCGTAATTCTACTATAGTCAGAGAATATACATTGGTGGACATTCCATATATCCTTGAAGAGAATGTATATTCTATAATTGTTGGATGTAGTATTTTATAAATGTCAGTTAAGTCAAGACATGTATTTGGTAGGATTGTTTAAATCTTCTGTGCATGTATTTGTATTATCAGTTTCTAAAAGAGGAATATTAAATTCTCCAACTGTAATTTTGGGTTTGTTTCTCCTGTTCCTTCTTGCTTTCGTTCCATCAGTTTGACTTCATATATTTCAAAACTATTTTCAGTGCATACACTTGGGGTTTTTCTCTTCACCTTGGATTGATTTTAATTTTATGAAATGTCCCTCTCTATCTCTAGTTATATTTCTTGTATTAAAATTTATCTTGTCTAATGTTTACGTAGGCATGCCAGCTTTCTTATGCTTAATACTTGCATAGTATATGTATTTCCAACTTTTGCTTTCACCTGAAGTTGTATTTACAATTAAAGTTCACCTCATATAGAAAAAATGTTCAATCTTGGCTGTTAAACCAGTTAGAGGAGAGAAAAAAATGGCATGGATGATAGAGGCTCTGTTCATCTCTCTGGCATCCAAATCAAAATTGTGACGGAAACAAGGAGCAACAGCAAGGAAAAATTGTCTGGGATCTAGATAAACAAGCCACAAAACTACAGAGAAATCCAAGAAAGCACCCTACAACAGCAGAAGGTAGGACGGAGCGAGGAGACGAAGCGAGGAGACAGAGCTGC
>NW_011888920.1:1570718-1573888 GCF_000151845.1 Pteropus vampyrus
CTAAAGGAATTTATCGCCACCAAGCCAGAATTACAGGAAATGTTGGAGGGACTTCTTTAAGAAGAAAAAACATGTATCGAAAACAGGAATAAAGAATGGTAACCACTACATTCCTATCAATAAGTACCTTAAATGGAAAAGAATTAAGTGCTCCAACCAAAAGATAGAATGGCTGAAAGGATAAAAAACAAGACCCCTACATATGAAAAGAAAAGGAATGGGAAAAGATATTGCTTTGATGAACCTAAAAGGTATTTAAGTCAGACAGAGAAAGATAAACACTATATGATTTCACTTATATGTGGAATTTAAGGAATAAAAAGAACAAACAGGCTCGCAAATATATTGGACAATTTGGTGATGGACAGAGGGGAGCGGGGTTGAGGGCCTGGGAGAATGGGGAGAAGGGTTAAAGAAGTACGAATTAGTAGCTGTTGGATGGCCACGGGGATGGGAAGCACAGCATAAGGAATGCAGTTAGCATTAATACATTGGCTAGGTGGAGGGTCAGGGGAGGTAGGGAGCAATTGGGGGGATCAGTTTATGAACTATATGGATATCTAACTAATGTACTGTATACATGAAACTAATTAAATTTTAAAAATAAAAAAATAGTTGTTTCAGTTTAATAAAATGTAATTGTTTCTTACTAAAAAAACAGTTGGAGAATGTCTCCTTTTTAATTTGTGTGTTTAATATATTCACAATTAATATAATGTAAATAAAAATAATTTGATGCATTCATCATAGTGATTATTTTTATTTGTATCATGATCTTTTTTCTACTCTTCTTTTTTGTCTTTTGCATTAACTGATTATTTTTGTATTATTTTACTTTTATTCCTTTATTGGCTTTTCAAATATATATCTTTGAATTATGTTTTGAAATAGTTATCCTAAGGATTAAAATGTGCTTCTTTAACTTATATTCTTCATAGATTTAATATTATATTACTTCATGTAAATATAAGAATCTTGCAACAGAATAAACCCAGTTAACCACTATCCTTTGTGTTAGTTCTGTTATTTATATTATTATTTTCTTCAGTAATTTTTTTCTCCTGTTTCCACCCTATATTTTGGATTTGAATATGGCCACAAAATATAGGAATAAACACATATGGCTGCAGGATGATCTTAACGTTCATTCTCTGTCCTCAGGATTCTGTCTGATACCTAGAAGAGGCAGGGGGAGGGGATCTCCCTCTAAGCACATGAGAAGGATGAAGATTGATAGGGCTTTAAAATAAGCAGAAACAATATCAAAGAATATGAATGTGTTAGAATGGAAGAACAGGAAATTGGGAAGACTATTGCTTAATTCTGAGTCTTGGAACTTTAAATTTTAGGGCTATTATTAAAATCAACAAACCTCACTTATTTCTTCTCACCTTCCACTCTCTTTTCATTCCTCCCTTCCTTCTTTTTTTGATCCAACCTCCTCCTCTTTCTCCTCCTCCTCCTCCTCCTTTCTCTTCTTTTTCTTCTTCTTTCTTCTCCTTTTCTTTCATCTTTTTCTTCTCTTCCTTTCTTCCTTTTTTCTTTCCCTCCTTACTTTCACAAACACTCATTGAACTCCTACTATATCTTAGGCATTGGGTTCATAACAAGTCTTGATCCTTGGTTTACTTATCTATAAAATTGCATTGAATAACTATCTCATCATATTCTTATGGAGATTAAATCGAAAGGGAAAAATTTTGTATGTTTTGCCAGTTATAGACCCTGAATTTAGGGATGTACCAGTCAATGATATTGGCAATAATTATTCAACAAATATTAATTCCCTCCCTAGCTCCCTAATGTGGTAAAAGATGTGATGTTTACTTTGCTAAGCAAAATCCTCTGGGCAGTTGTCCTTTGCACTGTGGCACTCAGAGGTCAAGGAGTTTCCACAAAAGCTGGAAAGATCAAAGTTCTGAAACAAGTGAGCTCATTCCAGTTTAACCTTAAAATCCAAGTAGCTTAGAAGCCCACAAATATCATCTTCCACAAATAACAAAGCTCCAGATGCTTGGTCAACAAACAACTCTATTGTTTTATTATTTGTTCTGGTGCCTTCAATATATAGTGCTGGTATTACTCATGTTAGGTTTGGCAATGATTCTTAAAAGGATTCCATTATCTTAAATTTTCAGAATATCAATATTTAGAGGCATTTAGCTTTGCACACTAAAACATAGGCAACCAAGCATGACTAACATAGCACATTCATTAAACCTGCTGCCAGCAATTCTTTCCCCAAGCAATAGTGTTCTTACTTTCTCTATATAATGGATTTTTAGTTCACACATGATCAAAAATATTTTATACTAATGTTTTCCATAATGCAGACAAAACCAATCTGAAAGAAATGCCTAAATATATTCAACTGTGAAACCCGTCTTATTTCAGGTTTTTGAGAGACAATACATGAGAGCCCGGACTTAACGTGAGACTTAACAATACTCATATTAGAGAGAAAAAAATCAGACTGATTATTTGCAGTGTAGATTTTTATATAGTCTCATTCATGGAAACCGACTCTTTATCTTGTGTGGGGAAAAAAAAATAAGATTGAAGAAATCACTCTCAAGGGTTATTTAATGAAAATATTATTTACTTCAAATATGTCACCTTAGTTCTCTGTACTCAAGGTAGTCATTGTTGAAAAAATTCCTATATAATTTGAATTTATTTAACTTAATTTTTATATTTTTATTAGCTTCTTATGTCTGTCATAACAAAATAGTAAAAACTTGGGTGGCTTAAAACAATATAAATCTATTCTCTCACAGTTTAGAACTTGTAAGTCTGAAGGGTGTAAGCTCAGCAAAGCCATGATTCATCTGAAACTCTGCATAGAATCTTTCCTTGCCTTTTTCTAGCTTTTAGCCTATAATCCTTGTTATTTTTTAGTTTGCAACTGCATAACTCTACTCTTTTTCCATCTTCACATGGTATTCTACCTAATATGTCCAGGACTGTGTGTCTGTTTTCTCTTCTTGTAAAGATACTAGTGATATTAGATTAGTTTCTACCCTAATAGAGTATGACCCCATTGTAATAAGATTAGACCTCCAAATACTCCATTTCTAAATAAGTTCATATTCACAGGTACCAGAAGTTAGGACTTCAACATTTTGGTGGACACATTCAACCCACAACAATATTGTCAACTCAATTTTATT
>NW_011888920.1:1575788-1577870 GCF_000151845.1 Pteropus vampyrus
CACACACACACACACACACACACACACACGATTCTTTAAAAGGTCACAGTACAGTAAGATAGAGATGTACATTTTCCAGAGATGAGACTGTGTACAAAGGTTCAGATAGGGCCAGTAGAGCAGGATGATTAGGATAGCACCCACATAAGGATTTAGAGCAGGGATTGGCAAACTTTTCTTGCAAAGGTGTAGATAGTAAACATTTTAGGCTTTTTTGGTCTTTTGGGGAAATATGCAACTCTACCATTGCAATGTGGAGGTGCCACAGATAATACATAAACAAATTTATTGACTATGTTTCAATAAAACATTATTTACAAAACATACAGTGGGCCAGATTTGGCTTGTGGACTCTAGTTTGCTGACCCACCCCTGATATAAAAAGACCAGAGTACTTGAAGTCAGAAAATGTGGTTTCAAGTTGAATATCTTTAGCAGTTTTTTGACCTAGGCCAAGCATGTTATCTTTTTGAAGCTCCCTTTTTAGGTCATCAAAATATAATCACTAGGGGATGCTATAAAGATAAAAAGTAAGGACAAAGATATCCTAGTAAGCAGGGACCATAGGACACATAATTTTTAAAAATCTGTCCTATGTTTCCCCCCTCCACTGAAATGACAGCAAATGGAGGATATAAATATTCACAAAGACAAAAATGGTAAGCGAGAAGGTGCCAGAGACAAGACGCATCAGCAAAATTTTTTAATTGGTAAAGCTGAGATATGAATAGCAACTGCTTTATTAGAGTTAAGAAAGCTGAAAATTAAGCATCTGCAGGAGGAAAACTAAGAAGGGACCTGACTTGTGGTCCCAAACTTCAGAAAGCTTTGGAAATTAACAGGTAGTATATCCAAAGTTGAGGATGAGCTATTGTGTGATGCTCAACACAGGAAAATTGGTACAAGGGATATTTAATCTGCCAGATCCCACACACCAACCAGTAGCATTTCTTTCTCTACCCTTCCTCTGTGACAACAGATGGGAGATTTACTCTCTATATATGCTGATGCAATAGGCTTTGAGTTCAGGGACTCTAGGCAGATTAAATAAAGATGGGCATTTGGTCTTACTGAATACAAAAGGCTTAAGTAAAATTTGTATTCTGAATGGTGATTTCCCCTTCAGTTCTCTTCCCAAAATTCACCAGAATGTTTATGACATTCAGGCTTATAAGCATGGTAGCAATGGACCAATCTAAGAGGAAAAAAACAAAACAAAGAAACAATCAAACAAACAAAAATCGCTTTACATATTGATATGATAAAGCCAGTTACTCACCTCATCTCCAACTCAACAAACCCAAAGCACATACCAAGCTGCTACACAACTTGTACTATCTCGCTTTAAAAATGAACTGTCAAAATTACTAGATATTTGAAAAACAACTCTAACATGAATGACGGAGACCAAAAATAAATGAACTGGATTAAGAAATTTAGAGAAATAGAGACCATGCAAGAGTAGGGGGAAAAGCTTCAAAATATATAATTATATTGTGAGAGATAAAATATTACATTCATAAAACAAGGAAATAATACTGTTATGAAAAGGAATATTCAGAGAATGAAAGGAACAGAAATAAAACATATGGCAGCAGAAATTTAAAAATTTCACATAATGGTTGAAACAAATTTACAGTGATCTATAGCAGTACTTCTCAAATTTTAGTGTGCATACAAATCATATGGGGAATTTGACAGAATACAAATTCTGATCCAATCTATCTGAAGTGGGGCCTGAGATTGTGCATTTCTAACAAGCTTGTATATGACACAGATATTGTCAGTCTCAGACATGCTTAGGCTATGAAATAAACTCAGAAATAGGAAATTGTAGAGAAAATTAGAAATTAGAATATCAATCTAAAGGATTTCATAACTGTTCAAGAATAGAACCAAAAAAAGTAAAAGAGAAATTGGTGGGGGGAAATTTTTAAAAGATGAAAGAAAAGAAAATTTTCCAAAATATGAGTTTCTAAATTGAGGTGGCCCCTCTAAGTGTCTAGTACAGTAAGTGAAAAATTATCTACATTAAGGCATATAATAGGAAATATTCAGAATATCAAGTAGAAACAAAAAAAA
>NW_011888920.1:1577920-1579260 GCF_000151845.1 Pteropus vampyrus
GGCCCCTCTAAGTGTCTAGTACAGTAAGTGAAAAATTATCTACATTAAGGCATATAATAGGAAATATTCAGAATATCAAGTAGAAACAAAAAAAAATCATAAAAAGCTTCCAAACAATTACTTATATATGTGCTCATGCACAGATACACATACACTCATGGACATACGCACAGCCCTCATAGCACACCTTTAAAAATCAAATAGATAGCTAGCAGATATTGTAGCCAGGTTTCCAAATCTAGAACTCTATACCCAGCCTGATTCACAATTGTGAAGGAGAGAATATTTCCTGTCATGACTGCAGCCTGACCACTGCCAGATCCTCCAGCCAGAACAGGATTGCTTCCCCAAAATCCCCCCAGAGATGGATTGATCCTCCCCTATGCCCCCCAACACTCTGCTGGTTAGTGCTGGTTCCTGGAACAGACCATTGCCCTACTTGGCAAACATGTAAGGTGTTTTACCCTTACCTGGGGCAGCTCCCACCCCAGTATCTCTATTCATCCTGCCCTGTCCTGTACAACACCTTAGCGCCTACCACATAGCGTGGAGCATATCCATGTCATCTTGCTGCCACCCGAAGAGAGTCTGGTATATAAAGTCCCTTAATAAAATCTTGATATAATGATAAGAGTTGTCAGCCCCTTCTTATAGTCTCTCAGCCCTGAAAATGTTACATAATAACCTAAAATGAGTGAAAATGAATGTTTTCATATATGGAGTAAAGAATTTAAAGAAGATGGATGCATTCTTTCTCAGATGGATATGTGCCACTCAAAATAAGACATAAACTTCTTGGGATCCAAGAAACAGGAGACCCAACAAAAGAGAGAGGAAAATGGATTTTCTATACAGTAATCAAATAAAGGAAAAATTGACATCTGTTTAACAGGTATAGATAAGATAGTAACCAATTCTAGTCAAAAGAGAGAACACATGGTTCCGGTAAAGAAGTTTCCAAGAATGGACAGTGCCACTGAGTTAAACAGAAAGGGTCTTAGGCTAGGCCATCATTGACCAAAAATGAAGAAGAAACCCTAACCAACTCAGGAGGGGAGAAGCGCTGACTATTTTTACCAATCTCCTGTTTGCCCCAAGAATACTCGCCGGTGGTACTTGCAGCTGCAGCATTTTCCCTGAGGTAACTGGCAGATTACAGTCCTAACCTTACTCCCAAAGTTTGCCAAGAAATATCTCACTTTCATTATTATTATTATTGCATTGCTCTAGTATGTCAATAGCCTTTGGAAATAATGACATCATTCTATTTATAGCATTCTGTTTTTAGTAGTGATATTTCCATGTACAAGATTTAGCAATTCTCAATTCCTGAAAATGTC
>NW_011888920.1:1580507-1599044 GCF_000151845.1 Pteropus vampyrus
TTTCATATTAAGATCAGTAATGTTGACTTCAGCTGAAACAGAGATGAATCTAAAGGACCTGTAAATCAACTAATGGATGAAATAAAAACTGACATAATTGCAAAAAAAACTATAATTAAATATATTTGTTATCTTTTAGGAAAAAATAATGTAACAGCAGGTGTCAAGAAGAAACTACATGATAAAAATAAATAATGGCTGTAAAGGACTTTATGAAGTCTTATTCTGTGCCCCTACTTCCATAGAGGCCTCCTCTTCTCTTGCCCAGCTTCCCTTCTGTCCTCAGCAGAGTCAGTCAGTGGAGCTGAAGAAACTCCTGAAGGGAGACCTTGCCTTCTCTGCCTTGGGATACATAGGTCTCTCTGAGATAATCTCACCATCTCGCAACTGTGACCCTCTTCTGGCACTCAGTACGCTAGAAAAGTTTTGCCTTGGGGGATGTGCACATTCAACAATTACTATGGAGATGATGTAAATCTAAATGAAGTCTTTTGAGAAACTTCTAAAATGTCTTTCCTGTAGCTTACTGAAGAAAAGATATTATAACGTCTTTAGTCTTGCCTAGAGCCAGAAAGATTTCACTAATAGCTTTGGTTGACTCTACTATTCTCTACATCTGAATTATCCTTTGAGTCTGTTCCCTCTTCCCTATTTCTTTTGCTTAAATCTTATGTCAAACTACCCCCTAATGTGGATGACCACAATAGCATCTTAACTGGTCTTCCACTTCCAGTCTTTTCATGCTGCTTTTATGGACTCAGGTGAATAGCCTGTCAACTGGAAAAAAATATCAGGAAAGATAAGACAGAAGTCTGATCATGTTACTCCACTACTAAAACATAAACATGGCTTATTGAATTAAACATCTTTTAAAGCTCAAGTCTCAAGATATGAGCTCTGTCTAATCCCCCACCAGTCCCTTAACCATATCCTCTGTTGCAATTGCCATAAGCAACTCAGTGTTTATCAAACATACTGAATACTCATCATTCCTAACAGTCTTCCCTCTGCTTAGAATTTTCTTAACTGTACTGTGGCCAACTGTATGTTTAAAGATGGCCTCGACATAGTATATGCAGTTCTGCAATATGACCTTACAACTCCCCCATCGAGCAGTGCATTCTATGTCACCACCCAGTCTATTTGTCTATGTGGACATGGTCAAATTTTGACAAATAGAATATGGTAGAAATGACTCTGTGCCAATTCTCAGCATAGCCTTTTATTGGCCTGTCAGCTTCTGCTTTCTGCCTTTTGGTAGCAGTCCTCTATGTAAAAAGTGTAGTCGCCCAGGGATCTCTATGCCATGAGAAGATGCTGGAAGATGCAGAGCTATGAAGAGGGGAGAAGAAGTGCAGGAGAGAGACAGAGAGACAGAGAGATAGAGAGACAGAGAGAGGGAGAGGGAGAGAGACTGAAGAACACTGAGGCACCAGACATCATGTGAGTGAAGAAGCTATCTTGGAAGTGGACCTTCTTCACCCAGGCACCCCAGCTGATGCCCTTTTGGTATATCAGAGACGATCACTCAGAAGAATTCCTGGCCCACAAGATCATGAGAAAAATAAAATGGTCGATGTATGCTATTCAGCTATAGTGTATCTTGTTATGTGGTAACAGATAATACAAAATCCTATATAACTTTGCTTTTTACCAAACATGCTTTCACCAAAGACATTAATAATCACCCAGACTCCAAATCAAATAACTTGTTGTTGCCCACTCACTAAACTTCTGTGCAGCATTTTTCACTGCTCACTACTCTTTTTGTAAATATTATCCTGGGCTAGTTTTTCCTTCTGTCTACTGGTTCTCACTCTCTGTTGTTGGGTCTCTCACTTCTGCTAATTTCCTCAATATTTGTTTTTCCTCAGAATTCTCTCTTGATCGTCCACTGATCTTGTCTCCATATAACCATGTCAGACATCACATGAGATCAACTCATTGAATGATGCAGTCAGAAAATATATTTCCACATTCAAAACTAGAAAGTTGCCTCTCAATATCTATTTAAAAAAATATTTCTGAATATTAACATTTGTCTTGTACCAACTTTTTCATTGTTTTTAATAAAATAGGTAATTCAGATAACAAGTATGTATAACCATTTCCTCCAATTCCATTAAACCAAAATACTTACATTTTAAATGGAAAAATCTAATCCATAAATTTTTTTTCCTCATGATTTAGTTCTAATGCCAAAAAAAGAAAAAAAATTTGCATGCCTTCTTCTGTGTTTCCTGATGATGTTCATTTCTAAATTCTAAGGAATTAATTAATACTTTTTTATATTGTCATCAGATTTTTATATCTATAATTTTATATCTGAACTTTTGATTCCAGATTAGATTTAAAGTAGCTCTTGGTCATTTTGTTTTTTTGGCCTTTTGCAGAAATAATAGATGTTTTCTCTTATGTATCCACCTATACTCTTTCTCAACTATTAACAGCTTTTATCAGGGGCGATTAAAAGTAAAAGCTCTGGAGTAAAGGCTGCCTACACTCAATTTTCTCTCAGCCCTTTAGCAGCTCAGTGACCTTGGAAAAGTTACTTAATATTTTCCTGATAAATCATGAGCTCAGAGATTACAGGAAATTAGTTTTATTTATCTGATGAAAAATTGGCATCACATAAATATTTGTAAAATGAATGAATGTGTTGGCCCTTTATGACCCTGTTCCAATGCTACCACCTTCATAAAATATTACCTCATCTCTCTAGGAACTACTCTATTTCTTTTCTAAAACCCTGTGGGATTTGTTAATCTCTTATATTATTATATTGTGGCAGATGCTACAGTTACATATATTTGTCTTATTTACTGAAGATATTGGAAGCTATTTGAGAACAGGGACTATAATATATCCACTTTTGCATTCTACACAGAATCTAACATAATGCCTCACTAATATTAGGTGCTTAATGAACATTTATACATACATTAATGAATTTTGAACCATGTGATATTGTTATTTATGTTGCATAATTGCTTCCAATTAACATGTTCAGAGTTCTTTATATTTTTCTTCTCATTATATTTATATCCTTCATGAGACACTTTGTAAATGTTACTTTATTTTTTTTATATTTACTCACCAAATATATTAACTATTTGAAATAAGAGCTGTTTTTCTTGTATATGTGCCTACATTTAATATGAAATAATATCATCTCTCACTAGACCACGACAAATGAATAAAATAAATTTAACTCAAGCAAACAACTTGGATTGATTATACTTCTCTAGTGCTAAATTCATATACACTACTAAGTAAATACCAAGCATAATGATACATGCTTCCTTTAAAATTTTTTTAATTATGTTAAATATAACATTCTGTGTTTTCATTTTAGTTTTATTTTTAGCAGTAAATTTTTCATGTGCTATCAGTCCTACTTCTGCATTTTCATTCTTTGCTTGGATGCGGTTGTACACTCTGTCTCTGCAGCTGTTTCTCATTAAATAAAGTCTGCAGTAGAACTTTCTTTCCTTTTCCCCAAATGGTTGCGTTTTGATTATTGCACTCCTGACAGCATGAACTGAATGCTTATCTATAAACCATATAAATGATGTACTTTTTGATATAATAATAAAGATTTTAAAAGCTATGTACATTTCCATGTACAAAATCAAAGTTAGTTTTGGAAAAATATATATTTTATGCATATCAGTCAATTAATTTGCTCAGATGCAGCAGATTATTGAATATATGTTAAGTGTGTATTGAGCTAGAGTATATAAAGATGAATCAGATATAGGTATAAACTCTTAAAGCTTACAAGACACACATCTATTACACATTTATTTTTATCAGAAGTTCAGAAGGTAGCCTACATTGTCTGTCTGTCTAATCTATGTTAAGAAACTACCAGGAATGCACAATTAGGAGGAATTCGGACTCCTATGCTGTGCTCTAATCAAGATCCCAGCTCACATCTCTGGATCTTGATCCTTGATAAGGACAGGTCTATCATAGACAGTTGTTTAGTTATTGATTGTGACATTGCTGATTTGTTAAAACCATATTAACAGTTATCTCATGACCTTAGAATCTTAGACAGATCTTCTTTTGCTGCCATTTCTTTTCTTTAAAGAATGGCATTTATCAGAATTCCAAGCAGAAGTCCTATAAAATTCTTTCTATAGATGGCCTTATGCAATCTCAGTA
Source organism: Pteropus vampyrus (assembly GCF_000151845.1). Classification (NCBI taxonomy): domain Eukaryota; kingdom Metazoa; phylum Chordata; class Mammalia; order Chiroptera; family Pteropodidae; genus Pteropus; species Pteropus vampyrus. The sequence continues at coordinate 1,584,678 of NW_011888920.1, forward strand.
GTTATGGGATAATGATGTTATTCTATATACCAGGAAGCAGTGGGTCCAGGTGAAGGAGGTTGTATGTATATTGAACATAAACATTAAATTCATAATATGCACCTGGTGCCTGGATTGGGGTCCACACCATAGCTGCTCATGTGGTAGGTTTGTGACAAACTACCTTTAAGGGCTTTCCTGGGAAAGTATGTCTCTCATGTGTCCCTGACATTCATAGTTGAAGAAAAAACATGTCTTTATGCAATCCGTGCAGAAGGATAAAAAAATTCAATAAGTGACCTTTCTGGACTTCCCTGTGTGTATCTTTCTTCCTGCTGTTTGTGCCCTGTTTTCTTTACTGTAATAAATATTAGCGATGAGTGTAACTTTATGTTGAGCCATGTGAGTCCTTCTGGCAAATTACCGAAGCAGTAAGTGGGACTGCCAAGACAGCAATATAATGTTTGTTTGTTTTTTATTCACTTGGTTTTTAATGTTTCATTTTAATTCCATGTTGCTTGACAGCAACACAGTGATTTTTTTTCATTCATGTGTTTTTTTTAATGTTTTATTTTAATTCCATGTGGCTTGATACTCTTAGAATGTTGAGATTAAACATCTAAGCATATTTAAGATATATTTATTTTTGCCCCATTATTAGGATGCCAGTTTTATTGCCAGTGATTACTATCATTTTCTTCTTTTAAGATTTGTATCACTTTTTCTCTAAGTGAATCAGTCTCTCTTATCCTATATTTGTTTATAATGAATAAAACTACTTTAAAATATACACATTTTACCAAAGCTTCTTTGAGTCTATTGATATCTATGGAAAAAAAAATTTATTAGAATGCTAATGAACTAGTATTATACTTTATATCTTTTCCCAAGGTATATATGATAGAAACAATATGAGTTTAGAGTCCCTCAACCCAGAGTTGAGCTCTCTCTCTGTCTCTTTGTAGCTGTCATTTGGAGAAATAATATAGAAAAAATAATAATTTATCTTAAAAGTTGTTTTGAAAATTAAATTAAACCATGTATAAAATAACTGCCCAAAGCACCACATTCATGTAGATCACCAAGACAGAATGCCCGTAAATATCTGTAAATAAAAAAGGCCTAAGTAATTTGTTCATAATGCTATTGTAAATGGATTTTTATATTTTATTGTTATTTTTGAAGTGTTTGCTTCTAGTATATTTTTTCAAAGGTGATTTTTATATATTAATCTTGTATCTTATGACTAAAATCATTGGCATCTAATAGCTATTTTTAGGTTTCTAATAATTTTTACAGGAACGAATTTCTAGTACAATGGTGAATAGAAGTGATGAAAAGGAATTCTTGATTTCTGATCTTACCGGGAAAGAGTTCAATATTACACCACTAAGAATGATGTTAACTGTAGGTTTTTCTTAAGATGGCGTTATCAGATTGAAGAAGTTCCATCTATTCACAGTTTGTAAAAAGTTGTTTTCAGGAATAGGTATTGAATTTTGTCAAATGATCATATGGTATTTCTTCTTTATTCTGTTAATAGAGTAAATTATCTTGATTGATTTTTTAGTGTTAATATTGCTTTTCATTCTTTAGATAAAACTTACTTAGGATTATGTATCTCCATTTTTTTATATTATAGATGCAATTTATATGAAACTGCTCATCTTTAGAAAAGAAGTACTTCACTTTTCTGATCATTATATGTTGAATTCAAAGTTTGAAGCGGTCCTCTTTATTATCCCTTGTGTACTCTGTTAGTAGTTTGTTTATTCTCTTGTCTTTTCCTACTTAAAGCCCACTGACTGTCTTTTTGGCTAGGACATGAATTGATATGTCAGGTAGCTTAAGAGCTTTCTTATATGTATGTAGAAGACTTCACTTTAAAATTGTTTATGTTGACATTAGAAATCAAATCCATTGCAGGTGCTATCACAGGCCAAATTATGGACATAAGGTTTACAAAGATAACTATGGCTGAGTAATCACCTGGTAGTGTGGATCTTTAAGTGTGGCATTTGCCATTTTCATTGAGATTATGGCTTATTTGTATACTCCACATTTTTCATTAAAAATGCAAATTATTTCATGGTGGAATCAGGAAGAAACAGAAAATATGAACAGAATGAAAATTTCTAATAACATCAAATCTTTAACCAAAAAACTTCAGCAATCAAAAGCTCTAGATCAGATAGATGGCCTCACGAATGAATTTTACCAAACATTCAGAGAAGAATACCTATCCTTCTCAAATTTTTTTCCAAAATAATTGAAAAGGCTGGAAAGCTTTCAAACTCATTTTATGAGACCAGCATTACTCTGATACCAAAATAAGACAGAGACAGTACAAAAACACATATTTATTTGTATATATACATAAATATCCCTGATGAACATAGATGCAAAATTTCTCAACAAAAAATTAGCAAACCAAAACCAGCAAAACATTAAAAAGATTATACAACATGATCAAGTGGGATTTATTTCTGGGATGCAAGGTTAGTTCAATGAAAATCAATTAACATGATATATCACATAAACAAAATGAAGGATAAATATCATATAATAATATCAATAGATGCAGAAAAAGCATTTGACAAAATCCAACATCCATTTATGATAAAATAAAAACACTTAGCAAAATGGGAATAGAGGTAACATACCTCAGTATAATAAAGGCCATATGTAATAAACCCACAGCTAACATCATGCTCAGTGATGAAAAGCTGAAAGCTTTTTCTTTAAGATCAGGAACAAGACAAAAATGTCCACTTTTATCACTTACATTCAATATAGTATTGGAAGTGCTAGCGACAGCATTCAGATAAGAAAAAGAAATAAAAAGACATCTGAATTAGAAAAGAAATAAACTGTCATCATTTGCAGATGACATAATACTACATAGAGAAAATCCTAAAGATTCCACCAAAAAAAAACACAATTAGAACTGACAAATTCAGTTAAATACAGGATACAAGATTAATATTTAGAAATCAGTTGCATTTTTATACACTAATAACAGACTATCAAAAAGAGAAATTAAAAAAAACAGTCCCATTTACAATTGTATCAAAAAGAATAAAACACCTGAGAATAAATTTAACCAAGGAGATAACAGACCTATACTCAGAAAACTATAAGATATTGGAGAAAGAAATTGAAGAAGATACAAATAAATGGAAGCATATACTGTACTCATGTTTAGGAGGAATTAACATTATTAAAATATCTATACTACCCAAAGCAATCTACAGATTCAGTGTAATTTCTATCAAAATACCAACAGCATTTTTCACAGAAGTATAGCAAGTAATTCTGAAATTTGCATGAAATCTGAAAAGACCCCAAATAGCCAAAGCAATCTTGAGAAAGAAGAACAAAGTTGGAGTTATCTGATATCAAACTATGCTCCAAGGCTATAATAATCAAAACAGCCGGCATTAAAAATAGACACGTACATCAATAGAACAGAAGAGAGATCCCAGAAATAAACTCATACCTATATGGTTAATTAACAAAAAATGGAAGTATATACAATGGAGTAAAGACAGTGTGTTCAATAAATGGTGCTGGGAAAACTGGATAGATACATACAAAGAATGAAACTGAATCACTTTTGTATACCATATATAGGAATAAATTCAAAAGAGATTAATGACTTAAATGTTAAGACCCAGGACGAAATAACTCTTAGAAGGAAACATAGGTAGGAACTCTTTGACATCACTCTTAGTAATACTTTTTTGAATATGTCTCTTAGGGAGAGAGAAACAAACAAACAAATAAATAAATGGGACTACATCAAACTAAAAAGATTTTGCACAGTGAGAGAAACCATCAACAAAACAAAAGACAGCTTACTGAATGGAAGAAGACATTTGCCAATAACATATCAAATAAGTGGTTATGTATAAGAAACTCATACAACTTAACACCAAAAACAAAAACAAATGCTCAGTATCACTAATCATCAGAGAAATGCAAATTAAAGCCACAATGAGATATTGCATCACAACTGTCAGAATGTCTATCATCAGTAAATCAACAAACAAGTGTTGGCAAGGATGTGGAGAAAAGAGAACCTCATGCACTGTTGGTGGGACTGCAAATTGGTGCGGCCACTATGAAAGCTGTATGGAGGTTCTTCAAAAATTAAAAATTGAGCTACAATTTGACCTAGAAATTCTACTTCTGGGAATTAATCCAAAGAAATCCAAAACATGAATTCAAAATGAACACCCCTACGTTCATTGGAGCATTATTTACAATGGCCAAGATAGAGAAGCAACCTAAATGCCTATCAATAGACAATTGGGTAAAGAAATGTGTACATATGTACAATGAAATATTAGTCATGAAAAGAATGAAATCTTTCCATTTGTGACAACATGGATGGACCTAGAGGGTATTATGCTAAATGAAATAAGTCAGACAAAGAACGACAAATACCATAGGATTTCACTTATATATGGAATCTGAAAAACAGGAATAAACAAACAAACTCATAGATACAGAGAACAAATTAATGGTTGCCAGACAGGAGTGGGTTGAGGGGGTGCATGGAAAAGGTTAAGGGGATAAGAAGTACTAATGGCCAGTTATAAGAATTGTCATGGGGATGTAAAGTATAAAACAAGGAATATAGTCAAGAATATTGTAATAACTATGTATGTTGTCTGATGTGTACTAGACTTATTGGGGTGATCACTTTATAAGTTATATAGATGTATAATCAGTATTTTGTATACCTGAAATTAATGTAATATATTATGTCAACTGTAATCAAAAAACTGAAAAATGAAATTAAATAAAGTTTCCAAGCACCCACAAATTATTTCTTGTCATCTGATAATATAAATAAATATATACATTTTATTTCCCATTTTAATCAACATATTTGGCAATGAAAGTAACTTTAATTACTTAATGCAAAAAAAAAAAACCCTCCAAAGTAAGTCTAATTGTTAAAGATATAAGATTATACTCTGGCAATAAAAAAATATATTTATGGGTTTGCTATTAACCAAAATTAGATGGGCTCTTTATCACACTTGTATTGAACATATATTATGTTCAAGACACTTGGCAAATTCCTCTAGGGGAATAAACAATGGAAAAGACTTAAAGCACACCTAAAGGTGTTTATAACACATCTATATTAAAGTATAATTTTCAAAAGATTACAGGTATTTCTCATTAACATAAGATGTACACATTTCAAAATTTTCATTCTACTCATTAATTAATGGGGGAACCAGTAAAAGGTCTTAATTGGTTCAAAGAACATTTGTGAAGTAATGCTAGATAGGTAATATTATGTTGAGATCATTGGATTAGACAAAACCAGTTAATGTTCAAAGAGGAATAAAATTTGAGGGTATCTGTCCCATCCAGAGAGAAATTATTTTATCTTTCTAAAAATATCTGTAAGTTAAAAGTCTAACTTTCTTGAGCTTGAGACTTCGGTTAAACAGTGAATTTACCATTTATATTCCTATAGATAATGCATTCCTTTCAGATGACATTGAAAAAAAAATGTACTGCCCATTATTCTCCTCATTTTCAAGGTTTAGATAATTTTTCTGACATAGGTAAAAGCAATGAATACATATTATAGAGTTCTAAGCCATGAGAAAATTTAAAGTGAAGTTTTATAGAATGTTCAGAAGAAAAAATCACATTTAGACTTGGCCTTTAGGAATAGCAAGATATGAATTGGCAGAGATGAGAAATGGATAGAAAAGAGATCAGAAAAAGGGAATGAGCTGAGTTGAAGGCACAAAAGCCAGAGAGCATGAGTATGTTTAACAGTAGCAAGGACTCCGATATGCTTAACAGCCCTGGAAGCATGGAAGAGAAGAGCAGGCTATAGGGGCTGAGAAGACAGCTTGAGATTGAATTTTTGTCAAGATAAAGGATTTTGACTTTCCTTGACAGGTTATAAGTATTCCTAAAGGTTTGGGAGCCTGGAAAAGACAGACAAGATCTGCTCTTTAAGAAGGACAAACTAGCAATAGCATGTTTTCTAGGAATTAATAGTCTAACTATACAAATGAGCATTGGCCAGACCATGTAGGAAAACAGAACTCTAACCCACAATTTGCAGCAACCATTCCAGTGAGCCAACAGTTACCTATAGTAATCAGTCCAGAAAGCCAACCTTGTAGGAAATCAGACCATTATCTCTAGTAATCAGTTCAGGAAGCCAAACAATAACCCCTGTAACGACAAGTCCCACATACAAGGGACTTGATTAATAACGACAGCTTCCCTAATTTTTGTCTCTGCTTCCAACTTAGGACCAACCAAAGAAAGCCAAATATATACTCCTAACCAATCAAATAAATCCCTCACTTCTGGTTTTCCCTCCTACACATTCACATGCTAATAGCCTCCAGTCAGGGCATACCTGAAGCTTTCCCTTTTTTCCATTATAAAGCTTTCCCATTCCTCTGCCTGCCTTTAAGTATCTGCCAAAATGCAAGTGATGGTGGCTGACTCTTTTGCTATTACAGACTCTGAAAAAATAGTCCTTAATTGTTCTCTTTTGAGTAATCTTTGTTTATTTCCATAAAATAAACTACAGTTAAAGACTCTCCTAAAAATGACAGTTTTATTGAAATAGCACACATCTGTCCTAATTTGAATTAGGTCTTTCAATGAGTCAAGTACTGTGACCATGAGGAGATAATGATAAACTACACACTCTTGCCCTCAGAAAGCCTCCATCACGTATGGGAAAGTAGCAGGTAAATATATATATTATATTACTATCAAAGACAAAATTGAGCCTGAGACAAATTTAACATAATAAAATAACAAAATTATGTTTATTCATAAACTTGCAGCAAGGGAACCTATCTGCAATCACTTTTATTTCGGTAGAGGTTTATGGATGTTAGAAAGGAGAGTAAGTTTTATAGATTAAAAAGAAGAAATATTGAAACAGTCTCTGATTGGCAAGCAATTTATTAAGGTGGGATATGGAAATGAAGGAGACGTATTTATGTATAGTTGATAGTCACCAGTTGTCTGGAAGTGGGCAAGCCAGCAATTTGGGGACATTTCAGAAGAGGAGATATTGTTCAGTAATAAGAACAGAGAGTTTTCTGTGGCTGGCCTATTTCTGGAACAAGCCTAATCAATGGGGTGTTTTTGTGCAGTCTGTCATAATGGGCATTAATGGGTTAGAAGCAGTAGGGGGGCTGCAATGGCAGGTGGTATCTCACCAACACTAAATGCTAAGTCTCTAGTAGTTTTATAGAAAGAAAGCAGAATTTAAGATAAGATGGCACTGCTGATTGGCATTACAGAATGATGAAGTTCCAAAAGTGTCCATTCCCAAAATGTCTAAAGACCAGAACATTTACTTTAATTGAAAATAGTTTGTGTGCATATTTATCTATGTGGATTGTTAAAAGATAACTGTGGTATATAAAAAAAAGTTGAGTTTATTTGAGTAAAAGTTAATTTTAATAGGGCGGCATCTAATCGAGCAGGCAGAAAGGAGCTCAAGGGAGTCTTAAAAAATGGAAGACTTTTATAGGCAGAAAGAAATAAGAAGAAGGAAGATCAAAAAGTAGATGGGTTATTGCAAAGTCCCTTCCCTTTAAGGGATGGTAGGAGTCTATCACCTAACTAGTACTGATTAGGCAATTCCTAATTGATTGGTTTAAGATTCCACTTCTGGTTGAACTAAAACTATAATTAAGTTATGTTAGAGTTTGGTGATGTGAGGTTTATCATAAGCGACTCCATTTTTGGCCTATCGTCTTGTTTTTAACTATTTCTCCCTTTTGATTGCAACTCTTAGCCTGAGAGATATGGTCAAAAGTTAAGACATTAGTGCTACTCTCAGCTACCTCTCTGGAGTTCTGTTTTTTGTTTTTCTGAATCTCTGTGTGATATCCATAGGTTGTGACGTTGGGTTCACATTCTTTAAGTTGGTCATTCTTTATTTCTTTTCTGATTTCTAGTCTTACGGAGATTATTATTATTATTATTATTTTGGTGCTAGCAGCTATGAAAATGCATTTAAAGCTTTTGAGACAATACAGTGCACCACGGAAACTACTATGATTATTATAAGCAGGATAACTCCCAGTATCTAGAGTGCACTTCAGAGTCATTGTCCCCAAGACTCAAACCAATCAGAATAAAGTATGTCAAAGAAAGACCTCATTGAAGGAGTCACTTCCTAAACCAACTGGCTTCTTTATTGATCTTACGTAGCTGACACATCCCTATGTGTCAGTTCAATTGCAGCAAGTGCACAAACACCTCCTCGCTCAGCTAAAAGATAATAAAAGGATATCCTATTGTCAAGAACAACTTCAGCCAGAGAGTCCAGAATTTTTGTTGGGTAGTTATAGCTTTAGCAGCAGATTCTGCAATAACTTCGAAAATTACAGAGAGGTCCCTGATCATAACCTCATTTGAACTTATTCCTAGGTAGAGCATTAGAGATGTGCCAAAGGGAGCTAATTTTGAATCAAGAGTGCCTTCTGGTAATTTTTTGATTCTGTCACTAGGGACTGGAAAGGTGACAGCCATCGAGGCCAGTAAAATTTAAGGGTCTGAAGATTGCACAGGTGGTTTTATTCTGGTTACCTCTTCCTTGTGTCCCTTTCTTTGTACAGAGCTTACAGACGCAGGGTTTCCTGAGTTTGGAGTTGTTAACCAGAGGCAGGGAAATGGACTCTCATTATTAGGGAATCTGACATAATACAGAGAGAAACATGATACAGTTCAGAGAAACTGAGGCATTGACAATCAGAGAGAAGTTTGTGATTGGCAGAATGACAGGATCACCAGCATTGCAGCAAATCCAACAATCATTTGGAGTTTGGATCACCACTCACTTTGCAGTGGCCTGAGATAGGTAAAAAATAGCATTATCTTTCCAGGCAAGAGAAAGATAAAAGGTGAACAAAAGAATTATAAATACCTTTATGGTATAAGAATTAGGAAAAAGATGGCCAGAGAGAGAAAGAGGAATAAAAAGAAATATTCTGGATCCAACATCCCGGGGGAAGCAATCTACCTTGATGACAGCTACTTCTTTTTCTAGTCAATTTGATTTTGAGATCTCCAACATTTGCACAAGATAAGATGTCAGCTGGAGCCCTTTTCAGTTGTGAAATATGCACCCAAGTTTCAACACCTTGAAATTTGGCAGTAGTATTAGTTGTCAAGTGTACTTGGTTGGATATGTTCCACAAATCTCACTTTTACAAAGCATCAGAGTCAATAATTATCTGTAAATGACAAAAGGCTTTAAAATGCCCATGGTTAAAGATCTGATGAGAGTTCAGTATAATAAAATTGAAAGGAAAATTTGGTTATTTCTGCAACATACATTTTAAGACGGTAATTGGAATTATCTATAACATAACAAGACATATCAGATTTTTAAGAATTTCATACAATTTCTAGAACACATATTAATAAACATGCATCCATGCAAATATAACCTAAGAAGCTTGATTACTACTTATTTGACAATGTTTTCCATGTAATTTAACATACCAAATGAACCTAATTAGTTTAATATCTCTTACAAGGTGAGAGATAAAGCCTTTGAGATTTTCCAGACACCATTTGAGCAATCTCAAAGTTACTTTGATATCAAAATACTCCTTTTAGAATTTGATTTAGGGAAGTTGTCAAAACATTGAAAGGTTTGAACTTTTTACTAAATGGAATCACAGATCATTATGAAAAATGTTTAGTTATTTAACCAAAGTGACAGTATAAAATGTCAAAGGCAAATACAGAAGGTTTCACAGTTGTGAACACAACTTAGCTCTCTCAATATAGAGAAGACTGGATATTCTTAAATAGTTAAAGACCTGATAAAGACAACATAAAGCACAGTAAATTATTTTGATAAGATATAATTTTTTTCCACGTAGCTTATTCAGAAGGTTTAAAAAAAAGCTTCAGTCTCTTATCAAGAGCAGACAATAGTCCAAGAAAACTTTGCTCTTTTAACAGAGAAAAAACAATTCTCATTTCGTACCAGTTTACTTATGATATTAAAATTTATTATTTAAAAAACTTAAGTAAATCCATTCCAATCTTAGCCAGCTTGACCACACATAAAATCATAAAATTCCTTTCCCAGGATTCATTTTTTCAACAAGAAAACTTTGCTCTTTTAACAGAGAAAAAACAATTCTCATTTCATACCAGTTTACTTATGATATTAAAATTTATTATTTAAAAAACTTAAATAAATCCATTCCAATCTTAGCCAGCTCGACCACACATAAAATCATAAAATTCCTTTCCCAGGATTCATTTTTCAACCCTACAACTTTTCTGTATCTGTTCATACTTTGTCTTTTGTTTCTTCTTTTTTATATATATTATATTAGTTTCAGATGTACAACAACATACTCTACATGAGATAACTATTTTGTAACTAACAATTGGTACTTCTTAATCCCTTCCCCTTATTCACCCATTCCTTTGATCTCCTCCCATCTGGCAACCATCAAAATGTTCTCTATATTTATGAGTTTGTTTCTGTTTTGTTTGTTTATTTATTTTGTTCTCCAGATTCTAAATGTAAGTAAAATCAAAAGGCATTTGTCATTCTCTGTCTCACTCCATTCAGCACAATACCCTCTAGGTCCATCATTGCTGTTAAAGATGGCAAGATTTCATTCTTATTTTGATGGTGAATAATATGCACACACACACACACATACATACATACATACATACATACATACATACATACATACATACATATACACACACAATGGGATATTATCCATTCATCCACTGATGAACACCCAGGTTGCCTTCATATCTTGATTGTTGTAAATGATGCTACAATGAACATATGGATTCACATGTCCCTTCAAAGTAGTGATTTGGGTTTCTTCAGGTAAATTCCAGTGAGATATAGAAATGTTAATCCTATAGAGCTCCTTAGAGCTCTTTTCCTTCTTTCTCCCTTTTGTGCTATTATTGTTATACATTTTATATTTTTATATGATATAATTTCTATAGTATAATTTTATATGTATTGTGATAATATAGTTGCTTTATAAATCAATTAATGGAAAAAGAAGGAATATACATTAATATTATATTTTATAATCAAATAATTACCTTTATCAAATCTCTTTTTCCTTCATGTGGATTCAGATTACTTTCTGGTTTCACTCGCTTTCAGTATAAGGAACTTCTTTGTATATTTTTTAAAAAGTGACTGCTAAAAATAAATTCACTCATTTTTAATTCTTGGTTTGTTTTTATAATGTTTACCAGTTATGGTTTTTTCACTGAGGTATGGATACAAAGAGCTTTTATACCACCATTCCCAAATAACACATTTTAAATATCTATATTTATTTATATTTTTTCTGAAAGCAAATATAAAATAGCTGAGTCAAAGGATTATTATTACTCACAGCAAAAACCATATTATTTCTGTACTTTCATTTCTTTCCACTTCAGGGAGATGTGATGAGAGCCAAATTGTTAAGCCCACAGATATGGGGGTTTTACTACTGGAGAAGAACCTCACAATTTTGAATCTATGCATTTATAAAAATGGGTGGCACAGCAGTTCTCCATTCCTGATGGGCGATAAAAAACTAGTCTCCTGAAAGAAAATAGTCTTCATAGAAAGTAAAAAGTAAAATCTCTTGGTTCTTGCCTTTTGTAATGAGAATAATTCTCTGCAGTAGGGTTTATAGTCTCTGAAATGTCCCTGCTTTGGGGGCTTTATCCCCCTTTGAAATACAAGTATATATCTCCACAGAGGTAAATTTCTCTGGAGTTCTCTCTCTATATATTCAGTCATCTTTAAACATCTAGTACTCTTCTTTTGGCTTGGGTTCTATTTTTAATTGCTTAAAAATCCTCACCATTCAGAAATTTGAAATTAATGATATAGTTTTTAATAGCTAGTAGCATATGTTTAATTTACTGATTGTTGATGTTCTTTAAGGCCAGAAAAAGACTAAGATAAAATTAGGACACATTTCTCTCTTTTCATTTTTTGTTGAGCTACCAGGGTCCTAGCTGCCAAGAACCATAGCTCAGGATAGAATTAGCTTTGTCACTTTGGCCCCAATGTTACATTATAACGTTGTCTTGGGAAATTCACATCCTCCCTGGAGCTCAGTGTCTTAATCTTGAGAATTAGATGGTTGTCTTGATGACCACGATCTCCTCTACCTAAAATTCTATGAAATATTAAATATAAAGGCGGGCTCATTAAAGCAAATAAAACAAAAAGCTTATCCACCACACCTAGCATTATTACTGTAGAGAACAAAAATGTGTTTCAAGTTTCAAATAAACTCAGCTCAATCTTTTGTAACATATTTCACAACTTATTTATAAGTATCTCATTTAATAATTGAATTCAATGTTGTGATAGAATAAATAAAAATAAAATCTGTAGATAATTTTGGAGTATCTTCTAGTCCAACTTTGGTTAATCAGATTACCTCTCACAAAAACCTGGAGAATTATTGATAGACAGTTGTCACTTTCTTCTGCTTGCCTTCTCTGAGAGGCCGACGGGTAGCTATCTTTCCATTTGCTTGCTAGGTAAAGAAAACTCATTGATAGGTAATTATAAACAAACGAATTATTGAACAGTCTTGAAAAAAGAATAGAAAAAGGATTATTTGGCATTGAGGAGATGAGAATAACTCTCTTTTTTTTCTAAAAAATTTTTAGAACTCAGAATGCCTTATGAGTCCCAGTTTTACTTCCTGCTTTTGGTTGTATGAAGAACCACTTAGTTCATTTCTTCCTTGCATAATCTCACTTGAATGGTTTTCTGTTACAGCCAGTTCTGTTATAATGCAACACATTTATCTCTAAAAATCACCGCATTATGCATAATCGTGCAATAAAAAACACAAAGCTGATGGTATATGTGAAGTTAGGACCAAAACCCTCAAAAGAGTCATCAATGACATACAAAGAAAAGGTAGAAACCTAAAAAATAAAAAATGACAACCCAGTTTTATGCATGTTAAATTGTGAAGAAAAGTTTAATTTTTGATAAATATTAAAATAAACATTGTTCTTCATCCTGGGGGAAAATGTTTGTTAAATGGACAACAGAGGGATTGAAGCTTTTGCATTACTGTGAAATGCTAGATGAAGAGTTACACAATTTGTAATCTTTTGCAGCCTTAAAACCTAGACATTTTTTTGTCTATGAGGTATAGGTCCTTCAAGGCATGTGTTGATAGTAGGTAACTGTTTCAATGAAAATTAAAAAATTAATATAATTTATAACCATCTTTAATTAACTTCTGTATCACTTCTGGAAACTCCTTTACTGCTTTTAATCTTCACTTATGGCTTTGCTGAACAGCTGAAGCTTTGGAAATTTGGAAATTGATTTGGGGGATCACCAAACTAGACACTAGTACTAATAGGAGCTGCTTGTGTGGAATATGGCATTTTATGTTTAAGCTCTTAATTTACAGATTGTGATTTATACTTGATTGTAAGAAAACTTGTTCCCGATTTTTTAATGTTTAGTATTCAATATATAAGCCCCAAAATTGTTCCATTACTTCTATTTCTTTAGGCCTTATTCTTTTTGACTTTGCAGTGTTTGGAGTTATTTCAGTCATAGATGTTTCTTTTGTTTTCACAGCATTGTCTCTGATGATCCCCAGTGTGGATTGCTTTATGCTTGTTGTTTGAGTGCTATCATATGTCCTCCCATTTCTTTCAGCTCAAGGTTTTTTTTAATACTTAAAACTTCCTTTATTCATAAACTTCTTCATATTTTCAAACCAGGACAGTTAGATATGTTTGAGATGTCGAATGAGTGTCCACAAATGCTATTACGTATAAACAGACACAAATTTGTGTTGTTTTCAAATTGTTCTCTAGTAGATGAATTGTACTGGAACAAATTTGTTTTCTAAACTAGTGTAATAGCAGAACTGATTGTACTTGCAACCCAAAGTGCCTTCATTAAGACACCTACTTTATTTTTGTAGGCAAAAATATCAAATGACTTTAAAAATATATTTTTCTAATTTTAATTATATTTAAAAATTAAATAGCCAACTTTAAGAATATTAACTGTCTAATTTAGATTTTGAGAAGTTTTAGAATATGGAGTATTAAAATAAGTGATCATCCTAAAGGCAAAAGCATTTTTTGTTTTATGGATAGGAGCCCAGACTCAAGAGATATCTTTTGTAGTTGAATCAACATATTATTGTGTAACCTTAGGTAAGTTATAATAAATGATTACTGTTATTATCTGTAGAGTAATCACTAACTCTTTCAACTGTCTTAATGGGAAAAAATCATATCCTAAAAGTATCTGTTTTCCTTTAAGTAACTGAAAATTGATCAGGAGAGGTCATCATTACATAATAAAAT
>NW_011888920.1:1599734-1629042 GCF_000151845.1 Pteropus vampyrus
TGCAGCCGTAAATAACTAATGTGATATGTCATTTAGTAAATATAATTTATTAAGAACTGTTAGACTTCCTGATTTTTTTTTCACCATTTTATAACTTAATTTCCAGGGATAGTGCTCAGCTATCAGGTTTTGTTGTTATTGTTGTTGTTGTTGTTATTTTGTGGGTTTTAATTTTTTTAAATTATTTTTATTGACATAATTGACATTCAATAGCCTATTAGTTTCAGGTGTACATCATAGTAATTTGATATTTATATATATTATGAAATGATCCCCACCATAAGACTAGTTACCTTCTGTAATCATACAAAGTTATTATAATATTATTGACTATATCTTCTATGCTATACATTACCTCCTCATAACTTATTTGTTTTGTAACTGGAAGTTTGTACTTCTTAATCCCTTTCACCTGTTTTGCCTGCACCCCCAACCCCTACACTCCATGGTAACCATAAGTGGGCTTCCTGTATCTATGAGTCTTTTTCTGTTTTATATTTTTTTGTTCATGTTCTTTATTTGTCAGTGGTGGGAAGCTTTTATTTCCTTTTTATAATTTATTTAAAATCTCTAATTTATGCTTCACAAGACACATGACCACTAACAGAGGTGTAGGTAGGGATATACAAGAAGAAACAGGATGCTTATTCAAACAGTAAAAAAGACTGGTTATTATAACAAAACATCAAGAGACAATTAGTTTGAGTATATACTAAGTATGTTGCTTCAATACAATAACAAAATATGAATTTTAAATTAAAAGTAAACTGATGAATTTTAAGAAGAAATAGTACAAATACAAAATCTTAAAAAATCAGGGAGAAAATGCAGGACTACTCTATGTTGATTTTGGTTACATACTATCAAAAAAGTAGAATGAATTTTGAGTTATTAAAGTTTGGAAAAATACATTTTCTTTAAATAGTATTAAAGACATACAAATAACTGGGAAAGAAATGGTTCACTCAGCAGGTCTGGGTAGCATAGGCCAAATAAAGGTCTCTCTTTAGAACTGGCCCTTTCTAATATCCTGGGAAATAACTTCTGACATCTTAGAATAGTCTGCCTGATGAGAATTTTTTTGTATGCCTGTGGCCTTGAGCCATGATGTACCAGACTGACCAGATAAGTTCATCCTAACAACATGGTTTATGATGAATACCTGTTTTTGCCCTAGGGGTGACTAGAGTTTGAATAGCTAAGGTTCATCTTACAGGTGTTGAATGACTACATGATTGACATCCAATAAAAACTTTGGACCCCAAGGCTTAGGAGAGCTTCTTTGGTTGGCAAAACTTTTCATGTGTTTGTCACACATCATTGCTAGAATTAAGTGTGTCTCTACATGACTCCATTGGGAGGAGACATCTGAAAGCTTGTGTCTGGTTTCTCCTATACTTCATCTCATATGCCTTTTCTCTTTCTGAGTTTTACTCTGCATTCTTTGACTGTAATACATGTGAGTATAACAGCTTTTCTGAAACCTGTGAGTCTAGCAAATCAAGCTGAGAGTGGTTTTGGTGACCTCTGACACAGAGCAAATAGTAAGAATTATTATAAATGCATTTAGGGTTTCAGTTTTAGATGAAGTATACACAAAAGTACTGAAGTAACTTATAAATTATGTCATCAGTACCACTCTTGATACTTTTTGAGATGTCATAGAAACTAAGTACCAGAATAGATATTACCATTAATTGTGATCCCAAATTTCCAAAGAATCAATGTCAGAAACTACAGATGCATCAGATTCTAAAAACACTGTATAACATACTATGGAGCAGACAGTGAGCATATTGAGAAGAGGAGTGATAGAGTAGATATCTTTATAACTGTATAACCTACATAGCAGCACATAGTACACAGCAGATATTCAATAATTATTTGTAAAACTGGGTGAGTTTTAATAATCTAAAAAGAAAATGGATTATAACTGGGACTTAGCATAGATACAGGGTCATGAGGAAAAAAGCCAACCAGATTGGCTTTTTAAATAAGGTGGTATCTTATAAGACAGGCCAAGCAAAAGATGGTCACAGAAAAAGATTAACTGGATCTCAGGAAACTGTTAAAATCTCTTATGATTTCTTTATTTACAAGTTGAAAAAAATGGGCCAGATGAGAGCAAAATCAGGTTCTGTCAGATGATTGAATGATGGTTCTCCAAGAATGACCACATAAGACTTTGTCCTAAACCTCATCCTAACATTTTTATCAGTGACTTGGATAAAGATAAAAATGTGTGCTTATAAAATTTTCAGATCACAAAAAGCTAAGAGAAATAACTAGTATTCTGCATAACAATCAGTATTTGAAGTTTTTGACAGCAGTTTGTACGAAAAAGACTTCAGGATTTTAGTTGACTGCCAACTCAAAATAAATTAGCTGTGGCTGCCAAGAAAGTTGAATAAATGTGTATTGTATGTAAATGCAGTGATACACACACACACACACACACACACACACACACATACATATTTACTCATGGCTGTTAGAAATGACATCTTACAAAATCAGTGGAGCTAATAGAATCCACCTTCAGAGGTTGTCCTAACTGAAGATTCTGGTTTTTCTTATTCATGCCAGCTTTTCTCATACTTATGATCAATCATGGGGTACATAATCATAATCTAAGATTCATCAATTTCTAAGAGTTCTAGTGTGACCAAGAAAGCTGTTGTCCTAAGTGGTTTTATTAATTAAGGAGAGTAATTGTCAAAAAGTCTTAGGGCTCACCTCAATAAATATGTATTAATTTGTTTTAAGTGACGTACTTTAGCAAGAATTATATGTTAGTGGTTGCTTTCAGATCAGAGGAGTGGAAGGATCTGCCACAGGGCCACCTGTAACAGGAAGTTTGAAAGCAGAAAGATATCTAAAATGTCTGAAAAACAAAAAAAAAGTCCTTCGTGAGAGGAAGAGAACAACCCATATATTACCTTAAAGGCCACAAAATTAATGAGCAAATAGTTTTGAGAGAAATAAAGAAAGATAAAGTTTTAAAATTTGTTGGAGCAATAGAAGAAATAATGGCATGTGAAAGGGGTCTCTCTGTGACACGAGCCACTCTCTGTTAAAATCTTTAAAGCTCACAGGCTGCTGTGGGTTCTCTCCCTGTCACCTCCCTGTGTGTCTCCATCGCAGCAGTGCTCTGAAAAAAACAGGATGCCCTTCAGTGAATCAAGGGTATCACATACCTCATAGCCAACTCTCTTGCTGCAAGGGAACCTGCAAGGCAAGTATGTACGAATATAATTACCTTTGCTGATAAGGGCCTGGGAAAGAGAACACAGGTGAATACCAGGATAGGCTGCTGGGAGGAAAGCTGCCTGTGAATACTTCAGCAAGTGCAGGGGATGATTGCTTCTTATTCAATTAAAAGTTAGCAGAGTATTTATTGTGACTCTGACTTAAAGAATAAATGTGTAAGGAAAATTTGCACAAAGTGATCAGAAGCTAAATCCTGAGAAAGGCAAAAAACATGGCTGAAGTGGAACAATCAAGTATCAATCACTGTCCTCAAATGTGATGGCAAAGTTGGGCTCTAAATGCTTGGAAGGGGGAGTCAGGCTTATATCTTTGAAAACAATAACAATCAGTATTCTTATTTAAATTATATAAGGTTTATAAATTATTATAGAAATATAATAACTTTTAAGTAAAATATAATAATTCTCTGTAATATAGCTCCGTGTGGGTGGGGCTGTAATTTTTATTTCCAGCTTACTGACTGAAAAAGCTTTTACATCATTCATTTATACGTATGCATTATTTGAGTGTCTAATATGTATTTGGAATTAGGATATGAACTCCTTAACCTCTTAGCACCAAGAGTCTAATGGGAAGAGAAAAGAAAGTACAGGTTTCCCCTGCAATACAAAGGTAGAGCGTTTCTATGAAAACGTTCATAAGCCCAAAATGGCTAAAGCAAAGAAGCAATTACCTTAAGGCACACGAAATAAATTGAGACAAAGCACAGATGCACACAGACACAGTTCAAAGCTATGGTGCTTGATGCTCAGATGTTGAGTGTAGTTCCCAGGGAAGGGGTTTGGCGATGTCACTCTCCCTGCTCCAGGTACAGCACTGCCTCTATAACAGCTCACTGCAAAACGACCACTGAAAGCTGTTCTCGCTTTTTGCCACTTTGCCACTTTTTTCTGTGAAAGTGAGAATCCCCTTGGGATTTCTTTCCGTTAGTAAAAACAGGTATTATGATTCGTCTTCTTTAAAAGCAAAGTGACATGTGGTGAACTTGGCCTGTTGGTTTATTTTTCAAATTGAATTAGCTTGAAATGCCATCAAATCACCATTAAACAAGGTAATTCAAATAAAGAGAATTTTCCATACTTCATTGTGGATGATTTGTCTTTTAGAATTGGAAAAGGAAGGAGAGCTATACATAGCTTAGTTGAAAAAAAAAAAAATACTAGTGAGTTTTTACAGAATGAAATGTTGTCAGCAAGGATTCATTTCATCATTGTCTTAGGCTAGTTCCTTGGAAACAAACTGAGCTGATGATTTGCAGGCAAGAGATTTATGGGTGAGTATACTCAGTAATAGTGTCTGAGGAGTTGAGGAAAAATTGGGTGAAGGAAGAATTTGAATTGTAGCCTAGTTACATAGAGGCTCCAGTTGATCTCATATAGGGTTTGGGGGTTATAATAGCCCTTCAGATTGTACTAAGTTGAAGGAAAGGGGACCAAGTTTTACCCCTGGCCCCATCAAACAGTTGTTGGATGTGGGCTGACCCTAGGAAGATGATATAGCATTGGCTGAGCTTTATTTGACTGAAAACAATTTCAGGGAAGGCTTTTGTCTGTAGGCATTCAGCAGTAAACAGCTGGGGAATCAGTGTTAGAGGTGGCAGTAAAGAAGGGGACATCTGTCCTGGGCATCACAGCATTCACTACAAACATCTAGACAAATCCCATTCACTACATTATCATTCAGCTCTCCCAGAATTTGCCTGTTTAGACAGAGTATTTATCAGATTTAAAAGGCATATCTCAACTCAGCCTCTCAAAATTCAGCAAGAAACTCAAATATGGAGTTGGTAATCAAAAAAGCATTTGGAGGTAGTTTAGAATATGAATTGCAATGGGGCAACTGGTTGAGGTTCTGAAAAGAATACTGGTGACGGAAAACAATAGTGGAGCCAACATCTGTAAAGTTAGTGTGCCAGAAGGAATTGAAGGGAAAAAACCTGCTTGGATTTTTTTTTTTTTTTCTACATCATCTTTCAGAGGTGCAGCAGACAAATTACAGAAGATAGAATTAAAATTGATTCAGCCCATGGGCTCTGCCTCTGTTCCACCTAAATAATACTGAAGAGCCAGGAGCAGGCATAATAAGAATTCATAATTTCACAGTTTAAATGAAAGCTATGAAAGTCATCAGAATGATACACCTGCAAGGAGAGAGAGAAATATGTTTTTATTTTTTTATAAAACCCCTTGGTACAACTCAAAAATGAAAGAAAAATCTCTTAGCGGCCAAGGGATAGAAAAGCAAAGAAGGCCTGTGGGGAAGATAACACTTCCCAGAAAAATAGCAGATAACTTCTAAAGAATCAGATACTGCCTAAAATGTTCCCTAGAAAAAGATTTAGTTCATGCAACCCCTAATTAGAGGCTGCATATCTAGATAAAAGATTGATATCTTTAATTTGTAAGTGCATATGAATGACTATGAAATATATGAGGATGCATTTCAATTGTGAAATTATTTCAGACTGCTCTTTGTTGTGAGATTATATAATTAGACATATCCAGATTTATACTTACTTAAACAGCACCAGGATTTAAGTCTTCTTGCAAATAGGGTTATATGAGGATAACTGCATCTTACAAAATTAGAGGAGCAGAGAAAATTCCAATGTATGCTTAATGAAGGGAAAATGATGTAATATAGATTCCATACAGTAGTTGGTTTTATTGGCTCTGCAGTATGGATGCCTGGGTTCAGATCTCACCTCTACCACTTACTAGGTAAACTAGTAAATTTACTTAAACTCTGGACTCAGTTTCCAAATCTATAAAATGAAGATATTCTTTGCAATTGCCTCACAGGACTTTTAAAAATATTCAACAGTCTAATGCATGCTTAGAGCTTATTAGTGTCTAGCACATTATAATTATCTCACAAATGGCAACCATTATTGTTATTACTATTAATTTTTGTTCTGAGGAGAAACATTAACAAACTTCTTTAGAAGAGCAGTGTCTTAGAATGATAGTAAGTGTGGTTATGGAAGGAATTCGTGAGAGTTTTATGAGGATAATCAATTAGGTTTAGTAAAAGAGAGTTAACTGAAGTATAAGAAAATTAAAAACACTTGGCATATTTCTTCCTAAGAAATTCGTTTCTATCATTATTTTGAGAAAGCTCATCAGTACAAGCACACATTCAGTAGTTTGATGAAATAATGGTTTAGTGGTCCTCATGGTTCTTCTCATTTGACTATAATAATAGTAACATTTATTAATTGCCCACTATATGCCTGGTTCTGTTCTAAGCACTATACATGTATAGACCCAATTAACCTTCTCCAAAACCTTTTAAGTAAGGTTACATTAAAGTCTTGTTTTACAAGGAAGCCTGAGTCTAAGTTAGAACTCAAATGAATATAGTGGAAAATCTTGATAAGCTCAAGAAAAACTTTTTAAATCTCACTTTTCAATAGAAACTTTCACACATATACAAGTAGAGAAGATAGTGTAATGATCCTCTATGTACCCCTCACAGCCTCAGTGGTTATTCCATCATGACAATCAATGAACCTAAATTAACACATTATTATCACTCAAAGGCCATATTTTACATTATGATCCACTCTTGGTGTTGTGCATTTCATGGTTTGACACAAACATATAATGACATGCATCCATAGACACAGATCTGTGTATGTGGTGTACCATGTTGCAGTGATAGTAAACTCACATTTGAAATAATTAATTTAAATAATCCCCGAAATACTTTCTTCACAAATATTTTATAGCTAACCAACTGAATTACAAGGTTTCATTTGTTTTGCTTTGCTTTGTTTTATGAAGAATATGGAAGACGGAGTCAGAAAGGAATATACAGGGGCTCAAACTCTGTTGGTAATAATTTATTTCCTGGCTGGGCAGATACATGATTGTTCATTTTATTGTCCTTCATATCTGTTTCTATGTCTAGGATAGTTCATAATAATCTTTAATATTATAATTTAATTATAATTACCTAACACTCAGAAATAATAAATCTTTAACAAAATTATTGAATAATGTAGTTTTAGGTTTCAGCTAATGATGTATCAGAGTGTGCTGAATGTGTTAATGATAAATGATATCACGGTTATTGATTACAAACTTCTTTACTTTCTGTTTCTCTGCTCTTTATCTGTTTAATATCCTTTCTTTTTCATACATCTTAACACTTCTCTTCCTTGAAGGATATTAAGTCTACTTTTCTGTTATTAATGTTATATCAGTTGAAATAATTTGAGGTCTGAGGTCAACATAGATGCCACAGTGTGGCTCTAGTACTACCATGGTATTTATCTGGAGCTAGTCAGTGACTTCTTAGATAATTGGAAGCTGGAATTGTTGTTGTTAAATTCCAAATATATTCTCTTTAGTCAAGATTGTATTGAAAATAAAAATTGCCAACAAAAAGTTTTAATTAAACATATTGCGGTGTTCAAACTATTATTTTAATGAATAGAGAGTAGCCATGTTTTTTAATGCTTATCTCACCTCTTTTAATTTTTTTTTTCATAATTATTCAAGCAAACTCTGGTGTAAATTACTGAGGTATATTGATTTCAGCAGATAGGCAGAAATGCTCTGAGTTTTTCACTAGCCTTTTCATTTGTGTATGGTAAACGGAGAAAAACAAATTCTTTTGACATTGTTTGAGTCAATAATCAACCATTTGTGAAGCTAGTGTATTCGATTTGTCCTGTGATCAAGTTTGGTTGGAATTTTTTGGATTCACTAATAAAATAAATGAGTCCTAACTGATATAATTTCGTTGGAGATTGTATAAACTGAAGGTGTTCTGTTGATAAGAATTAACTGAAATATTTTTAAAATTCTGAATTTTTTTATATATATGACATCAGCTTTATGAAACCATATAGCTTTTAGAACAAATTTTTAGTTTCTACCTGATGTTTAATGCGGCCCCCAAACCAGCATCTATATTCTTCCCACATATTCAAAGCATATAGTAAAACTTTAAAAAATTCAGTCTGGTTAACCTCTTACCACCCACCCACATTGCTCTTCACCAACCATATATATTCTATAAAAATATTTAATTTATGAATTATTAATTTTTTCACTTAACTAAAAAGCTCCAGTATTCTGTTCAACATTTTATAAGTTCCTGGGGTTTAGAAATACCATATTCTTCGTAAAAGGCATATACTGAAGAATTTTTCATGTCACGGACAATTTCTTTTTTTGATCCTCAGTGGCATTAGGGTTAAAATCAACAAACACTTTTATCCTCAGGTCATTGGTAAAGAACTAATTCTGTGACAACTGCTCTCTCTCTCTCTCTCTCTTTGTCTATGACCTCTAAAACTGCATTTCTGAAGAATAATATCCTAGGAAAGGCTTGACATGTTTGCCTGTTTGTTTGAAATCAGTTGAGAAGAGAAAGTAAAAAGCACTTTGTGGTTTTTACTTGGATTTATTGCTGAAAAATGTATTTATTTTCTAATAAATAATTCACTTCCTGAATTGGTTTTTAGGCAGAGAGATTCATTTCTCTTTTAAGATATATAAGAGTGATGATTGATAGCTTAATATAGACCTAATCTCCAGCTCGCACTGATTAGTTCTTCATGGATTTTTACCATTGACTAATGTATGGCTAAAAATTTTGCACAGTAATCTTCATCTATGCAGTTTGGTGGCAGGCTGCATTTTAATGTCATTGTCCCTACAAACAATAGGGACATAGCATCTTTATATGGATAATAAGCAAAGGGAACACAATAGCCTAAAGTTACAAGGAAGCCAGCACAGAGATAAAAATCTGACAGTAAAATACATTAGGAAGCAAATTGGGCTATAATCCAGTTAGAGCAGGATGGCTTCAGGGCAGTGATGGGATATAAGTTGTACCACAAATATTGGGTTGAATTAGAGAGAATAATACATTCCCATTAGGAATAGAAGTAGCATGAATAATGTAAAGAAGGTATGTTTGGGAGCAGTAGATAAAGCCTAGTGGAACAAAGCGGTTATGCTTGGAAAAAATATGACATAAGATAGAAATGAAGCCTGAACACAACAATATGGAGAGGGTGTAATAACTGTCAGTGAAAGAGTTTTGAGATTTATCCTGTAAACATTAAAGTTTTTTTATTGGTTTTAGTTCTTTGCAGGTAGCTAATGAGAAAAAAAAAAAAAGAAAGAAACGGGTTGGCATTCATTGTTTTTGCTTCTGGAAAACAAATTTAGTGAATATTGGGAAAGCTTTTTTTTTTGTCAGAACAGCGATTCTAAACTGAGAAAATGAAATAGAAAGTGGGCAATATTCCAATCTGACTTTGCGGAAATAATCAAATTAAATTCAATTACAGTTTTCAAATTATCTGCTGGGAAGGCAGGAAGGCACTGTTGATATCTCATTCCCTTTATTAACTGTAATACGGAAAGCAAAGTTATGCCAACATGGCTTTGGGAGTAAGACCTGGAACTAGTAAGATAATATTACCCAGAATTATTGGGATGCCTTAAGGTTATGGCAAATCACAGCTTCAAATATTAAAGCATAACATAGAGATGCTCAGAAAACAGTGACAGTAAACAAATGAATACGCCATTCAGCAGACAGGAAGAAAGAAAATGAGCAAAGTCCTCTTTAAGGCGTAAAACAAAAGTGAAGGGTCCAAAAATACTAGGCTTAGCATGGAGTTATCACACAGACCAGAGAGCACTTGTAGGTCTGAGAAATAAGGACATTAGTCAAGCAATGGGGAAAAGTATTTATAGGGGTGAGGTGAAGAGTGCACTAGGCTCATATACAACATGAGAGAAGGTGTCGAATTGGTGTAGACCATGGAGCATTACAGAAATAGAAAAACATGAATTATGTCTATAATGGAGCTAGAAGACATAGGTCTAGTAATGAGTAGCCAAGTGCCACGGCTTGAAGACTTTAGAGCCATAATAAGCATTTTCCCATGTGAAAGAAAGATACTTAAAGTGCCAACGAGAATAAATTGTCTTTCCAAAGATCTGTACCTGTACAAAGAGGATATTGTTAAAAAACATTTTATTACATAATTTACCCTTTCTAATAAAATTTCTGTTCTCCTTATTTTGCTATATTCAAGCTATAAATTAAGCCAGTATATATAATTTATCAGAATAGAAAACTTTGATTCTGGTAGCATATTTAATATCTTATTTTAAATTGAAAACACATGTTGACTGCTTGCTATGTGAAAAAAATGTGCTAGTTGTTGGAGCTATAGAGATAAAAAATAATTAGACGTAGTGCAAAATCTAGAAGGTAAGATCAGATCAGTTCATAAACAAGACATCGAAAGAGGCTGCTGACTTAGTGAAAGGTGGAAAGAGAAGGAAGGAACCACAGAGTTCTTGGGTGCTCACTTTTAAATACTGGTTTGTAAGGAAAAATCACTCAATTTTAATTTGGTAGAATATTTGATGAATAGTCTTATATAAGAATTGATAATAAGCTTATAAACTGAAACAAATTTGTAAGTACAGGGAAAAATAAATCATGGAGCAAGTGAAAAAGCATGAACTTTAGTCAGAACGGAGTTGAAGTATTTAGTAGTATGCCAGGCATTCTTAGATACAGTAATTAACAAAATATAACCATTGACCTTGTGGATCTTACATTCTAGTAGGAGATTAAGATATAAACAAATAATTTCAGTATCAAGTGGTGATATGATTTATGAACCAAAAAAAGAAAGGTTAGGGAATATAGACTACCGGGACGTTTTCGATTGTGTCTCAGGGAACGCTCTGCTGTGACATTTGAACAAAGCCCTCAGAGAGGTAAGGAAGCCCTACAGGTATCTCATAGGAGAGTTGCCTGAACAGAAGGAAGAGCAAGTACTGAAGGTGCTGAATGGGACCAGATTTTCAAGGTTCCCTGAGAAAGCCAGGACTCAATACTAGGAGTTCAGTACCTTTAACATGAAATAACTCCAGACATCCATATTAATATATCTATATGTTTAAAAAACTATTTTCATCCTGGAGCAAAAATTTCAAAAGAATAAGACATTAGACTGTAACGCCAAAGATCATAGAGAGAACTGAGTCCAACTGCTTCAATTTACA
Source organism: Pteropus vampyrus (assembly GCF_000151845.1). Classification (NCBI taxonomy): domain Eukaryota; kingdom Metazoa; phylum Chordata; class Mammalia; order Chiroptera; family Pteropodidae; genus Pteropus; species Pteropus vampyrus. The sequence continues at coordinate 1,611,059 of NW_011888920.1, forward strand.
GATGAGAAAACTGTGCAGAGAAGTAAAATTGCTGGCAAAATAGAACTAGAATTTAGATCCCTTCAATCCCAGGTATTTTATCCTTTTCCCATTGTCTCTGCTGACACATAAGAAGGAAAAAGTTCCAGTTGTCTTGATGTAGCATCTTGCTTAGTACTCAATACAAGAAGCTGCTTGATTTGTGCACCCTGTTCAAAATGTCATGAGAATTCAGAACCTTCCTGTCACTGTCTCTATGAAACACCACATATATTTTATTGAGGACAGCAAAGCCATTTTTTACATAGTAAAACTGCTTTATACTTAGGCCTTCAATATGAGTAGCATTAAAAAAAAAAACAAAAACATTTCTTCTTTTAAACTAGGGAAAATTGGATCTCAGTTTTGGAAAGAAGTTTGGCTACTTTCAAAAAAACATTGATCAATAGGCTCCCTTTAACTCTCCAGGAACATTTAAGATGAATAAGGCTGACCTTTTTGCTTATTTTGAGTTTTTTGAAGTGCGAATCAATTTGCCATTTCTATTTCTTTAGTCTTTATTTGGATTTTGTGAATTTGCTACAAGTCATCTCTCCTCATCAGGGTGCTTTGAATCATTTGCCTCTCCTGGAGGTCCATTATTATACCCTCACTCCCCAGCTATTACACCAGGCTGGGGATTGGTGCTGACTTGGTGTTGTGCCTCGTGGAAAACTCTTGGCCTGCCACTCTTTTGGCTGTACTGTTCCAGAAAATGTGAATATGTGTCTCTGTCAACATGACATTAATGGTAAGCGATCTTGGCATAGGCGATAATTATTTGTCTTGAGTTAATTAATATATTTTTATTGATGACAGTATGTCTATGTTTTTTAGAAACATGTTTTATTATAAAAACTCATAAACATTCTTAAAGAAAAAAAAGAAACAAGTGACAAATGGTGGTAGCTTCTTTGTCTATTCTACAAAAAGCCAATTCAACTCTTAATATAGTTCTACTATAAGACTCAGTACCATTCTGAGATTTCAGTAGTGTGGGGAGAGTTATTTTGTGTAGAAAGGAAAAACCACATGAGCAAAAAAAGAGACATTACAAAGAGTGAGTTTGTTTCCCTTCCCATTCCTAGTTTTAGATATAGCAGTACAACTTCCGAAGCAGTGAAATTCATCATTTTTACATCATGTTTACTCTCTTTTCTGAGAGCCCTTCAACTAGAGTCAGATGTTTCAGTGGCTGTAATAGAATAAAGATGGGCCCAGATTCTTCTATACTCCTCGCATTAACAAGCAGGTTCTAATTCTCCACCCTTGAATGTGGACAGGACTTGTGACTACTTGCCCAATAGAATACTGTTCAAGTGAGGCCATACTAGTTTCCACACTTCAGTTTAAGAAACCTAGGCAGCTTCTATAGCCTGTCTTTTGAATACTCATTCTTGGAACCCACCTGCCATGCTCCGAGGAAGTTCAGCCAGCCTTTTAGAAAGATCTTTGTAGAAAGAAAGTGAGGTATGTGACAGTCACAGCTGAGCTCTCAGCTCACAGCCAGTAACTATTTGCCAGCCATACCAATGAGCTTAGCTTAGAAAAAATAGCTTCTTTCTTGAGTGAAGCTGAAGCAAAGGGACAGGTAATGAGTGTCCCTCACCAAACCCTATGCAAATGGCAGGTTAATGAGAAAAATAAATTATTTTGTAGTTTTAACTTACAAAATTTTAAGTGGGTTGTTATAAATCAGAATAATACCCCTTTGTGATCACGTACACACCAGTGAGGCTTGCTTTTTCTGTAAAAATGTTCTGCACTTACTTGCATAAAGGGAGTAAGTACATTTTCCACAAAGCCATTTCCCAGATGAATATTCACTTTTAGAGCAAGTGGGGTAATTAATTGTTAGAAGCAAACAATTTGATTTAAGTAATTTGCACTGTCTTGAATGACTAATGTGTATTAAAGAAACCTTTAACTGGCAAAATTTTAACAAATATAATAAAATAAATTGAAAAAACAGTAGGCACTTTGAGGAAGGATATTCTCAAATGAGATAGTACTTTAGAGAATACAAAAGAGACAGACTGTACTTAGTTGTAGTTTGGACCTGTAAATTGAGTAGGTTAAATTAAGGATTTACACCTCATGTTGTGACAGTTACTAGAAAATGGTCAATACATATAGTGCATTGTATTGTACTTTAAAGTACTTCATTGCTTACTCAAATGGCTAGGTAGGGTGAAATATACCTCATCCATGTATCTTCCACCACAGCTAGCATAGTGTATTTTGTACATTTCAGGCATTCAATAAATACTTTATGGGAAATAATAAGTAATTTTTCTGTACACATATTTACCATTTATTTGAATGTCAAAAAGTATCCAAATATTCTAAGATATCAACATAAAATGATCAATTCTGTGTGTTTGTGTATACACCTTTTTTTGCCTCTATATTGCATTGGCTAAAATATCTAGTACAATATTAAATATGTTGATTAATTTTTAAATGTAATAATTCCCCTATATTCCTGAGATAATTCCAACCTAGTGATATTATGTGATTCATCTAATATATTCCTTTGTTCACTTTGTTCATATTATATTTAAGATTTTTGCAACTATGTTCATAAGACTTGCCTATAACTTTCTTTTATCGTAATTCTCTAGTCAGTTTTTGTTATCAAAGTTAGACTATCCTTATAGAACAAATTAAGAGAGATCTATTTTTTTTTAATTTCTAAGTTAATAATATATGGTAGCAATCACCATTAAAGCCATCTGGGGTTGAAATTTTCTTTGCATGAAAGATCTAATTAATGGATTTAGTTTCTTAAATAATCATAAGACTATTCATTATATAAACTGGAAAGAAAAATTTGTATTCACAAATGATGTTATATTTGTAGAAACATACAATAGAATATATAGTTCAATAATAGAAATAATAATTTGTTTTAGAAGCTGGCTGCATACAATTTTAATATATAAATAGTAATATGCAAAAATAAGAGAGAAAATGAAACATCAATAAAGTATCTCATTTCAAAAAGCTTCAAAAATATAAAATACCTAATAATAAGTTTAATATATATCTTTTATAGAAAATTATAAAATATTTTAAGAAAGTTTAAAGAAGACTTTAATAGATGTCTCATAAAATATTTGAAATTATCCATCTCATAATGATGTAGATTCTCTTAAAATTTACTTATAATTTTAATGCAATTTTAACCAAAATTGTAGGAGTTTTATTCTTGTGCTTAAACATAGCTGATTCTAAAGTTTATAAAGATTTGTAAAGGGCCAAAAATAACTACCAGAGGGTAGATCAATAAATAACAAAATATCAATGATGGTGTGAAACAGTTCCAATCTTAAAGGGATTCTCGATTTATGACAAATTTGGAACTAAGAAACAGGAGGCAGGGAGATATCTTTGTATTAATTTTTAGGTTAATTGAATATCCATATTTTAAAAATATGAAACTTGACTTCTACTTTATATTATTTACAAGTTAATTCCAAAGAATTTATAGATATTAATGTGAAAGAGAAAAAGTGTAAAGCTTTTAGAAAATGATATGAGATTCTAGATATGAACTTGAGGTACGTACAGAAATTTTTACAGAGAACAAATAAGGTACTGTCTATAAATATAGTTTGACAAATTGGACTACATTAAAATTAAATTCCGTTAATTCAAAATGAGTGAAAAGACAGTCCACAAAGTGAACAAGATAATTCTAACACATATAACTGACAAGGGGCTTACATTCTAAATACAGAAAAGCTCCTAAAAGTCAATAAGGAAATTACAGAAAACCTAATAAAATAATATGATACTAAAACAGGCACACTGTAAAACGAGATATCAACATGGCCAATAAGATGTTTAATTTCATTGGTAATTAGGTAAATGTTAATTAAAACCACAATATGATACATTAAAAACCCAATAAGTAATGAAAACTTTAAAGATAATGTAAACATTAGCAAGCTGTGAAGCAACCAGAATCCTCATGCTCTGTTTTTTCCAAGATGAAACTGGCACAGTGACTTTCAAATACTCTTTGAATAGTGTCTACTAACATATATCAGTTTTACCATGATTTAGCAATTCCGCTTTAGAGGATAGACCAGCAAAAATGATTGATGAGAGAGACAGACTAGAAGGAAGCATGTTCATAGGAATATTATTTGAAATAATCCATATTGGAAACAGCCTTCTAATATAATAGCCCACACTGGAAATATCCATCTGATGTGGTATAGTCATACAATGGGAAATTATACAGTAACATAAAAGAATAAACTACTGATGAATGTAACAACATGAAAACATTTTTCAGATATAATATTGAATAAAAGAAACCAAACACAAGAAAGTTTATACTATTTGACTTCATTCACAGTTCGATATATATAAAAAAATAATACATAATACTGGTTACCCTATTAGGCTATGGTAAAAGCTAATAGTGGAAGCGAGAAATGTTCCACACCTTCGAAGAGCTGTTAATTGCAGTGCTATTCAGACTCTTCCAATGAATGGAAAAAGGATGATGACTTTTAAATTATTCTCTGAGGGTAACATTACACAGTAAAGCTCAAAAAAGATTTCACAAAAAAAGAATATCTATGCTATTTAAGAATATCAAAGCTAAGTCCTAAAGTATTAGCATCAAAACCCAGAAGCATATTAAAATAATAAAATACATATTAAGTATATGTAATATTATATATTTTATTATTATGATTACCTCTTCCAAAGAGGCAAAGATGGTTCAAACTTAGAACTCCTTAATATCACAGTGATAGTCATTAAATGTAAATTGATGAAAAAATAAAAGCTTATTTCTTAGTAAAACACAACACAATGTCTTCTGCCCTAATCTAATTCCAACCAAAAAAGAAATGCCAAGTTTTATTTAACTATAGAAAATAAATTGTAACGTTAAAAAGGAATACTCACGTAAAGAAAGGTCTGGAAATCTTTAAAAAAGACCAATGCTGGAGGGGCCAAAGTAGAGGGAACCATCCCTGAAAATTATTAAGATATACCACACAGCCTGAAAAATAATGAGGCATTGCCACAGCTATAGACAAACTAATAGATCAGAATAGAACATATAGAAATATAAACATTTCTGAAAACAAAAACTTTATTATATGTTGCAGATGGCATCTTCTTGCAGGATTAAAAGACAGACCTTTCAGTAAATGGTATGTGAAAACAATTCGCTTTCCAGAAAAGTAATAAAGTTGGATCAATTCCTCACATACTAGGAAATATTAAAAACTGATTAAATGTATACATGAAACATAAAGCAATAAAAATTATAGAAGAAAACAGAGAAGAATTATATTTAACCTCTGAATTAGGAAGACTTTTCTACCTATAACATAAAAGAAGCGTAAAGTGAAAAATAAATCTGACCACTTTAACAACATAAAAATCAAAACCTTCTGTAAAACGAAGACTCAGATACCAAACTGAATAAATCAACTAAGACAATTGAGAAACATGTATATTTACCCTAAAAAATTGTGATTTTTTAAAAAAATATATGTGATTAATGTTGCCCTGATACACACCGAACAGAAAAATGGTCAAAGAACATGAGTGGTATGTTCATAGTACAGGAAACATAAGTGCAAAGGTAATTAGCTACAGTCATAATAAGAAAACTACAAATTAAAACAAATAGATACCATTTATCACCTACCAGATAAATAAACATTGAACAGCTTAGTATTACATTATCATTGAGAATATGTGAAAATAGCCACTTTTCTATGTGGTTGAAGTTACAGTGAGAAAGCAAATAGGCTTCATCGCTATGTAGGAAAATTGGGCAATATCTTTGGAAATTACAAATACATATAGTCTTTGACCCAGCAATTCCACTCCTAGAAATTACCAAAAGTTTAGTAGCATATTTGTGAAAAGATTATTCAATGCTGTATTCAGTTACTGGAACAAGTGCTCAGTCCCTTTAAATTAAATATGGTGTGGGATACAACTTTTGTGTTTGATTTTAGGGGAATACCACATGCATATATTATCTATTATAAAACCTTCAGTAGGATTCGGAGTAGCACCCCCTCCGTAAATTATTATTTCTTCTACAGTGAAATGTTTGTATATTCACACTAAGCAGCATAAACAAAGAATATAAATAGTATCATAGTTTACCTACAGTTATTTTTTGTAGTAGTAACTAGTTTTTGAAATAATGGAATAAATATAAAACAGTGGTTCTCAAACAAAAGCATGCATAAGGATCAGCCAAAGCCTTATGGAAAGATGCATTGCTGGATGCCAGCTTCAGAGTGTGTCATTCAGTATGTGTGGGACAGAACTTATAATTTGCATTTTATCAACTTATCAGGTGATTCTAATGCTATTGGTTCCAGGGATCATAGTTTGAAAACATTGATATACACCATAAACACAATGTGCTACTTCTTTCTGTAAATAATATTCAACAAAACTTCATTCTAAACTTAATGCTTGCACTTATTTGTGTATGGATACTGAATATTTACTACATCGGCATGACTTGGAGAGGTGGACATAGCAGCATGGCCTTTGTAACCTTATTGGAATGTAGTTTCTGAAGATAAGCCCAAAACAAATTTCTCAGGTTGACAAAACCACATCCGAGCTTTATTAAACCTCATTATGGATGGCCTGATTAAAAACTTCTGGTGTCTTCTCTCTTGTTACCATGGCTTTCTGACTAAGGAGTTTTTGTTTAATTATATAAACCACTGTAATCTATTGCTCACTGATAAATGCATGTTGTCCAAGTACAACAATTAAGGGATCAAATACTTCTCCCCATCTTCTATGAAAAATGTTAGCATTTACACAATTTTTGGATCATGCATGTAGTACACAACAAATGCTTTTTGTCTAACTTTTTTTGTTCTCTTGGCTGATTGACTTTAGTCTCAGTGATGAGGTTTGATATCGTCTCATCATTATGTAAAATAATCATTTAAAGTCTTTATCAGAAGGGTTTTTTAAGCAACACTGCTAGCTGGACAACTGTGCTAAGCGTTTGTTTATGTTGACTTACCAACATTATTTCAAACATTAGCAACAGTATAATTGGCATTCTACAGACTGTAAGCTTTTAGGAAATCTTGAATTCTTCATACTCTAGTAATACCAGAAGCCTTATACTTTCAAATGTTGTTATACTTGCCCTTCATGAAGTGTAGTAAGACATGTTACAGATGTCACATTGGAGGAAAATCTACTATTCACGAATAACATTTTAAAGTTTTTTTTCTGGTCAGGCTTATCTGAAATGTGTTAACATGACTTATACAAAATTATTTTTAAAACGATAAGAAAAGAATATATTTGGTTATGCTTGTTTTTATTTTACACAATAACACATAAATTATTCAAATATACTTTTCACATATCTTGGATGTTGAATTTTCCAATCTTGTTTATTCAGCTTTTATGTTACTACAGCTTTGACACACCCAAGAAGCATTAACATGATTTTCCATTTGTATTACCTGTTGGTGTTCTCTCTGTAGTTATCATTAGGCATTTCTAGGAATTTAGCACCAGTGCCACACTTTTTATCTACATTATAAATTTGTCCAAGACAACATTTTTCATTAGGTATTACCTTAGGAAATTTGTCAAAGTAGCACTTTTGTCATAGATTTTCAGACATATTTCACCATGGTCCTTCTTAATACTTTGGAGTCAGCCTCCTAAAGATTCATGTTCACTTTCATTTTTTAGTTCTTCTTGGTCTCTTCTAGATGGTTTCATGACAAACAAGCCAGTACTGGTATAGATTCACTCCTCATTGTTGTATTCATACAATCAACACATGGTCATGAGTTTAGTATTTTACCTCATATAATATGTTTTTTTGGTTTCCTTAATTCTTGCTCATAATTGTCAAAATAAACACAGAACATGATGATTAACACATCTCATTCTTTTCTGATGTCCACTGTCACTAGAGTAGTAGATTTAATTTAAAAGTATTTTCACAATTTAAATAAAATTGAGGTCAAAACATAAAAAACATGTTAAAGAATAACAAATACCAAATAATACATTATCAAAAATGCAACAGTATTTCAGCAAACAGAGACACATGATTGTGGGGAGCACAGAGACAAAAATGGTGTCTCTTATCAGTAAAGATGAGAGTTTATGACCAAATGAGTTTTGGCATAAAAATTGTTTTAAGAAAATAATTTTCAGGGAGTATTAGATTTTGAAATATTGAATTCAGGATTATGAATCTACATAAAGAAAAAGATAGGAAAACTTAAATATCCATTACTAAGGATTTGATTAATAAATTGTGGAATGTGTTCTATAGTGTAATACAGTGTACCCTTCAAAAGGAACGAGGATGCTCTTCATATTTTATATACAAAGAACACCAAGTGTGACAATAAGCTAAACAATATTTATACTCTGTTTCTATTCCTATAGAAAAGGAAGAGTTAAGTATATAAATGGGCGCTATGCATAGGAATACAAATTTGTGTATGAGAGAGAGGGAAGGAAAGAGGTTTTCAACTGTATACTCCCCTCCCCCAATCTGTGGTAATTTTACTACTTAAATATGGCAATATGGTATGTATTTATATTAATTCTATTCAGAAATTAAATGTTTGAAAATGTGAAAGAAATCTGTTAAAACTGTGGAAAGCATAAATATGGGTCCTGATGTGCTGCTGTATAACACAAAGCCAAAATGTAGCAGCTGTAGACATCTAATTTAGGCAAAATCTCCACTATCAAAGAAATCAATCCCTATAGCATCCTGTCTTAGATTAATTTCAATGCTTTATTCAAACATCAACATCACCCTTTATAGTGGAAAGCTATCAGGATATCTGTATTTTATCAGTGGGAAAATGATGGAAAGGAGACTCTAGGAAGGAACAGGGCTTTGGATAATGAGGATTTTGCAAGGTTGTACACTTCCATATTCAAGGTGCATAGGTTTTAGACTCTTATTCTCAAAGGTACATGCCAGTGCCACATCTGGTTCCAGCACAGTCAGTCACTGGATTGCAATAAGGATGAGTCCTTTAAGCTCTTCTAATGTTAGTCATTTGACTGGCACTTCAGGGAAAGTCCATTGACAGAGTATAGCTAATGTTTTCCAAAGAATTTGAAATCTGCAGTAGTGTTCTGATGAGTAGAATTGAAATACGTGGGCTCTGAACAGTATATTCAATAAGATACATAACTGTTTAAATATCATTTTCAGAAAATAATTGATTTTTTTTTAAAGAAAAGCACTGCTGATGGAATAGGCAGAGTTCTATTGGCCCTATTTTGTTTAACTTTTTAATTTTGACTTCCCTTATCTATTTATTCTATAAAGGTTTATTGAGAACTCACCAAATGTGAGACTCTGTTAGTCTGCTAGGGTTATTCATATAAACCCATAGCCTAAAAGGGTTACTACTTCAAAGCTAGAATTATCTTACTTCTCCAGACTTTGAGTACACTGTTCGTGTGTTTTCTCTATTTTTCCCCAAAGTATTCAACCAAAGAGCATGACTTCCCTTCTTAATGAAGATCTTTGATTCTCCTTTCTATTAAGGCCCATCTCTGGGACAAATGATGTACAATTTTTTTTCTTAGGATGCTAAAGTTAAAAAGTATATATAGTCTGGTAAATTACTCATAATTATAGCAACTTGGAGTTTTGACAAATGTTACATTCCTAGCCAAAGCAATTCGTAAAGTAGTTGAAGAAATTTATGGTATTTATCCATCCTTTCTTCTCTTATACTGATAATGGAGCTATTGGAGTTTTGTTTGACTTGAAATAAGTATACAATGCTCTGATAGTTTAAACATGGTCCTAGGTCTGAGATCTTGAAAGAGAATACGCTACATAAATCAAAGCACTAGTATTATGAAGATGATTTTCAAGGAATATTTGCATATTCAAAGTTATCAAGTAAATCTTTAAATAGGTATTCAGGACACAGTGTAATTTTGAGATTTCTTGTTAATTAAACACACAATGATTTCCAGTAGAGAACCTTAAAACTCTTACAGCTACCTTCAGAATTATTATAGGTAAAGATTGTAGTACACTATTTTATTTGTAACATTAAACATTTATAGAGTATGCTATAAGGAATCATCTTCTGCAGGATATTAACCATTGTAACTCCTACAGACTACACACTTATAATCTTCTCAAGAAAATTCTGAAAAATAGACCAGAAATCCCACAAGGTGGATATAACAGGATGTATATAAATCCAAACAAGCCCTTGAGGCAGGCAGGAGAACGTTCAATTTCACTCTAGAGAACTTAAGAAGCAATAAGAAGAGCAGGAGCAGAAACATGTTCCCCACAATAGAACGGCACTCCCCTGCAATAAAATTGGTGCCTGCCATTTCATTCTCATGTTGGCCCCTTGAGCATTTTACCAACTGGGCATCTCACCACTGAAAGCTTCCCTTCTCAATCAGCTTGACGCTGACAGCTTATCTACTTGGCTTTGAGAAAGCCAAACCAGTTATCAAGAAATATATATGCAGAACTGTTTTTGAGGTTGACAATGTGAAGTCTCAAGTGATATAATACTTAGGAGTGAGATGTGTTTTTGATACCTACCTCAGATTGATGGCCAATAGGCTTTCTTTCAATTGTCACCCATTTACAACAAACATACCTTCTGTAAATAATTTTTGCTCTAGCATAAGCCAAACTTTAGAAAAAGGTGAAGTAAGGATATTTGAAGGACTCACAACTATATATAACAAGTAACTTCGAATTATAAGTGAATAGTAACAGCAGTGTATTGGACTAGCAGGATTAATCTAGGTAGTACGGGACCTGAAATTCATACAACTCAACATTTCAAGCACAAAAGCATGTATGAGAAATGCTTAGAGCAAAAATAAATCACAAGCTATAAACTTTAAAAAGCTTAATTAAAATCTTATTTAAAAATTTCAGAAAAATAGTAATAATACTTTTCTTATTTAACTTCCTAGAACACCTCTACAGTACTTCTAATCCTACCTTTTTGGCTGTTTAATCTTTGATTACTTCTTCACAGGACAACAATTTTGTAAATACTTTGACTAGAGAAAATGGAAAGTTGATTCCACCTGACTTTTAGCATGGTTGATTGATGGTTGCTTTTATTACTAATTATAGAGATAAAAGGTACAAAAGCCCCTTTAAAAACCTAGGAGAAGTCATAGCAATGTGTTAACTTTTGGGGGGCAAATTCTGCAAAAGTAAGCTATTTGAACAATTATCAATTCACACCTCTGTCTCTCTCTGCTTCAAGTTCTCCATCACTTGACCACATAGCAGGTGATAATTATATGACCACAGTAAATTTTGAAATCGAGCTAAGAGAAATTGAAGGACACACTTAGTTTGGGGTTAGTGGAATGTATTTGTGTGCTTTGCAGTCATTCTGTTTGTACTTAGATTACTGCAGCACATCACAGTGTGAGAAAGGCTTGCAGCAATACACCTAAAAGTGTGTGTAAGGTTAGTCACTGCACAGAAACAATTGCAGTGGCCCTCATGGAGTGTGGCTGATATATGAAAAAAAAATGTAGAGGGTTCCCCAAAGTTAACAACAGTACTAAAATTTACATTTCATTACTATTAATGCATTCCGAAGCTGCAGCTGAAAGTGTAATGAAGGAAAATTCGGAATGGTAAGTGACAGGGGTCTTGACTAATTTTAGTTAAAATATCTTACTTTCTAAAAAAAATTGACTCTATATTCTGTTGTCCTTTCTGAAGCTTCAGAGTTAATTGGCTTTATGGTAAATCTGCCTGTGTACAACAAAGAAAGTTAGGGCTTTAGAGAGAGGAAGGTTTCAACTGCAGTCCATTACTTAAGAGTTGGTGAATGAGGACTATTTTCTTGGTCTTAGTTTCTTCATCCATTAAATACTTAACTTGAAGAGCTTTAAGGATTTATTTATTGATTGTATTAATTTTTTTCCATGCAGGAAAAATAGCAAGTGCTGGGAAAAAGTTGGGCATGAACCATGAACTTAGAGAAGTTTCATGTGGCTGGAAAGTAGTGAGCACAACAGAAAATGTTAGGTGAGGTCTGAGAAGGGACCTCACACATGATAAGGAGGTTAATATTTATTTTTATTATGAGTAGCTTATTTAAGGATTTTAAACTGAGTTGTGACATGCTATTTTGTATTTCATCTATGTGGAGAATTATAATAATGAAAACAACAATTGTTCTATGGAGCATTTGCCATGTGCCAGGCAAGGTACTAACCACCTAGAAACCTATTGTGGAAGTATCATTATCTTCAATTTGCAGTTTTGGAAACTGAGATTTAGAAAAATTACATAACTCACTGGAGGCCAGGAAGTTAGAGTTTGACAAAGTGAGATTCAACCCAGGTATCTATCACTCAACCTCTTCTGCAAACCATAATTATCCTGTTTCCACATGGCAGGAGTCAGATCACTTCAATGTCACTGAGATTAAAGGGAGCTTCTGGACCATTTGGATGAGTATTATTGGAAACTTCTTGTCTGTGCTCCAAATTTTTCTGTGGAGAAAAATAGACTAGCCTTTTAAATTGAGGACATTTTCAAATGTTTTGGCAGTTGGCTCAGTAAAGCAAAGGTGTTCTTTTGCAGTTAAATTAGAGTGTGGCTTTCTGCAAAAGTGGTGATATTTTTAAATGGCTTATTCAAAGGAAATATTTTCAGAAAATAGCAAAATAGAATTAAACTTCTTGTGTCATGAAGCTGAACTATAATCTTGATATACTCCTAAAATGTTATTCACTTCAAGAGATGTTTATTTATCACAGTATACTTCATGATATAGGTAAAAAGTGAAAGAAAAAAAGGCAACGACACCTATTTTTAACCCATTACTATGTTCCAGGTGTTTTTTTAGGTTTTTTTTTTTTCACAGCTATAGTCTCTTTTAATTCTCCCTGAATCCTTCCTTTTTCTCTCCTCCAACATCCATTCTCTATCAGCAATTCTTGGCATAAATATAAGTGCTAATCCAATAAAATGAGTCAGAATAACTACTATAAGAAGTTGACTCATCTTTTAAAAGTCTTTTAATCTGTTAAAAATTATAGACTTCTCTATCCTATTGAAGATCATTTTAAATCCCCCCCCCCTTTTTTTCTTATTGCTCACCTTCACTCATTTTCTTATTAGGATCTCCTTTATATAAATGGACTGGGTACTTTCCTTGGTGTACAAGAAATCTACTTAATCTGTTCTATAGACATTACAATTTCTGTTTAGAAATTATAATTAATGAGTGAACAGTAGCACTTGGCAGATCTCTTAAAATAACTTGGGTTTAATACAGCTAAATATATTACTTCTAGAGGCACACAGAAGCAACTTAATAATGTTAAAAGGTAAAGATTGGAGATGGGCCATGTAAAGATGCTTTTTCTCTGAAAGAGAACAGATGGTAATTGAGGCTCTTTTAGGTCCATTGTAGAAGGTGGTAGAGATAGATTCCTGCCAGAGTATGTCACCAGTATCAAAGCCACACTGAACAAACAGTAACACATAGAGTCTCTTTTGTTGTTGTTTCTACAGTTTGTATTCTGCTCCCCTTTCTACTTGTTTCTTAGACTAGTGAGGCCTGAAGATTATTTCCATTTCTGTGTTATTCAAAAAAAGAATTATTTGCTGGTTGATTTTATCTTTATTTCTCATTAGTAGAACTTTATTTCCTGCTAATAAAACCCAACTGTTTTTAAGAAATTCCTTCTTTAACATTATCCCTTATGATTTAGCCACCAAATATTTGCATTTGATGAGGCAAGTGTTAGAAGCTAAACAACAGTGAGTACGGTGCAACATTTGGTGAATATATCTCATAAATTATTGGGAATTTTTATTTCACATATCAGTTAAACTACAGCCAGTGATACCAAGGCCTGTTTTTTCTTCATACTTTTCAATTGTGCAATCTATAAAATGGAACACTTAAATAGAAGTCAATAATACTGTAATGCAGGAAGGGATCTTTAATTGGTTTGAAAAATTTTAATTTCTGATAAACACTGAAGATTTCAGGCTTAGACAGAGAATTTCCTGGAACAACTAGTTGTTTCTTTAAGTTACTCATCATTTCAAACAGAAAAACATCCAATTATTTCAGCAGATTCAGAAATAGCAATATATTTTGCATGCAAGAAAATTACAGAAAATGCAGTAGATAACTATATGACTTTCCTAAGGATAACCTGCTTGTTTCCTGCCAAGCTTCAATATAAGTTAATTTTAAGGAACATTTGAAGTAATGTTTTGACTACAAACCACTTGCATCTGATTAAAGCATGTGGCAAATGCTCTGTGAGTTGAAGTTACAAAAACAAAAATATTTTTACAGATGTGTGAAGGTGTTAATCACAAAAAACCAAAAACTAATAGACACAGACAACAGTTTAGTGGTTACCAGAGGGAAATGGGGGAAGAAGGGAGGGAGGGAGGGCAAAAGAGATCAAATATATGGAGACAGAAGGAGATTTGACTTTGGGTAGTGAATACCCAATGCAATATACATATGATGTATTATTGAATTATACACTTGAAACCTTTATAATTTTATTAACCAATGTCACCTTCAATAAATTTAATTTAAAAAATAAAATTAAGGAGAAAAAGTTCACAATTTTAATTATTGATAGTCACTCATGTTATATGGTTGAAATCTCATACCAAAGTAAAATCTACTAAATGGGCAATGACTATGATTTCTGTGACTAAATACAAGCTATGCCCCAAAAATTATTATCTTAAGGCTGTAGTGCCCAGTATACTAGTTGCTAACCACAAGTGGCTATTGAACACTTGAAATGTGGGTAGTCTAGATTTAGATGAGCTGGAAATGTAGAACACACACTGGTTCGTAAGACTTCCTGTGAAAAAAATGTAAAAAATTTCAGTAATAATTTTGTATTGAATACAGGTTTAAATTATAATATTTGGGATATATTGAGTTAAATAAAATATGTTATAAATAATTTCATTTATTTTTACTTTTTCAATGTAAGTCCTGGAAATTTTAAAATTACATTTGTGGCTCATTTTTGTGGCTGTTATCGTATTTCTGTTGGACTGGTAGATGCAAATATATAGTTAATGAGCAAATTAAAATCCCTTCGTGCAAGTTTGTCAGTTATATTAACTAATCTTTAGAACATATCTTAGAAACTCTTTTGTGCTTTACCTAGTAATTTTCTCTTTTAGATAATTGGCCCCTATTAACGTAAACACGGTAGACAAATGAACACATGCACACACAAACATCTACACTATCCTCAGAAGGAGGAGAAGAAAATAAACTGACTAGTACGCTAGAAAGAAAACAAATAAGATTCAGAAGATATGAATTGTGTTTTAAATTTCTACAAACAACTATCTCTAATGAAAATAAGCCATTTATTTGACTTGATTCTCAGTTTTCCCATCTACAAGTTAAATGTTTTAGAGAATCTCAAGAACCTTTCCTGCTTCGACATTCACCTGTTCCTTAAAGGGACACAGAAAGTACAGGAGTGACATGAAAATTGATTAGGAAACTGGACTTGGGTGAAAAAATCAAAGAGAAGCCAGAGAGAAGTAACTCAAACAGTATGGAGACAGACATTCTTAGGAAGACAGCTTTAACTGTTAGCTTCTACTCACTGCTTGTGCATTTTGTCTTCACAGAAAGAAAATAAATACAATAATCAATACTTTGTTCCTAATTACTCCCTACAACTTTGCTCTACGCTGGAACACATCTTAACTCTATGGATAACTGCATCAAATCAGATGTTCTTCAATTTTAAAAAATACAGTCTTAAATTATATTTATTGAGCAGAGTCTGTCCTTTATATTTGATATACTCCTAAAATGTTATTCACTTCAAGAGATGTTTATTTATCACAGTATACTTCATGATATAGGTAAAAAGTGAAAAAAAAAAGGGCAATGACACCTATTTTTAACCCATTACTATGTTCCAGGTGTTTTTTTTTTTTAGGTTTTTTTTTTTTTTCACAGCTATAGTCTCTTTTAATTCTCCCTGAATCCTTCCTTTTTCTCTCCTCCAACATCCATTCTCTATCAGCAATTCTTGGCATAAATATAAGTGCTAATCCAATAAAATGAGTCAGAATAACTACTATAAGAAGTTGACTCATCTTTTAAAAGTCTTTTAATCTGTTAAAAATTATAGACTTCTCTATCCTATTGAAGATCATTTTAAATCCCCCCCCCCTTTTTTTCTTATTGCTCACCTTCACTCATTTTCTTATTAGGATCTCCTTTATATAAATGGACTGGGTACTTTCCTTGGTGTACAAGAAATCTACTTAATCTGTTCTATAGACATTACAATTTCTGTTTAGAAATTATAATTAATGAGTGAACAGTAGCACTTGGCAGATCTCTTAAAATAACTTGGGTTTAATACAGCTAAATATATTACTTCTAGAGGCACACAGAAGCAACTTAATAATGTTAAAAGGTAAAGATTGGAGATGGGCCATGTAAAGATGCTTTTTCTCTGAAAGAGAACAGATGGTAATTGAGGCTCTTTTAGGTCCATTGTAGAAGGTGGTAGAGATAGATTCCTGCCAGAGTATGTCACCAGTATCAAAGCCACACTGAACAAACAGTAACACATAGAGTCTCTTTTGTTGTTGTTTCTACAGTTTGTATTCTGCTCCCTTTTCTACTTGTTTCTTAGACTAGTGAGGCCTGAAGATTATTTCCATTTCTGTGTTATTCAAAAAAAGAATTATTTGCTGGTTGATTTTATCTTTATTTCTCATTAGTAGAACTTTATTTCCTGCTAATAAAACCCAACTGTTTTTAAGAAATTCCTTCTTTAACATTATCCCTTATGATTTAGCCACCAAATATTTGCATTTGATGAGGCAAGTGTTAGAAGCTAAACAACAGTGAGTACGGTGCAACATTTGGTGAATATATCTCATAAATTATTGGGAATTTTTATTTCACATATCAGTTAAACTACGGCCAGTGATACCAAGGCCTGTTTTTTCTTCATACTTTTCAATTGTGCAATCTATAAAATGGAACACTTAAATAGAAGTCAATAATACTGTAATGCAGGAAGGGATCTTTAATTGGTTTGAAAAATTTTAATTTCTGATAAACACTGAAGATTTCAGGCTTAGACAGAGAATTTCCTGGAACAACTAGTTGTTTCTTTAAGTTACTCATCATTTCAAACAGAAAAACATCCAATTATTTCAGCAGATTCAGAAATAGCAATATATTTTGCATGCAAGAAAATTACAGAAAATGCAGTAGATAACTATATGACTTTCCTAAGGATAACCTGCTTGTTTCCTGCCAAGCTTCAATATAAGTTAATTTTAAGGAACATTTGAAGTAATGTTTTGACTACAAACCACTTGCATCTGATTAAAGCATGTGGCAAATGCTCTGTGAGTTGAAGTTACAAAAACAAAAATATTTTTACAGATGTGTGAAGGTGTTAATCACAAAAAACCAAAAACTAATAGACACAGACAACAGTTTAGTGGTTACCAGAGGGAAATGGGGGAAGAAGGGAGGGAGGGAGGGCAAAAGAGATCAAATATATGGAGACAGAAGGAGATTTGACTTTGGGTAGTGAATACCCAATGCAATATACATATGATGTATTATTGAATTATACACTTGAAACCTTTATAATTTTATTAACCAATGTCACCTTCAATAAATTTAATTTAAAAAATAAAATTAAGGAGAAAAAGTTCACAATTTTAATTATTGATAGTCACTCATGTTATATGGTTGAAATCTCATACCAAAGTAAAATCTACTAAATGGGCAATGACTATGATTTCTGTGACTAAATACAAGCTATGCCCCAAAAATTATTATCTTAAGGCTGTAGTGCCCAGTATACTAGTTGCTAACCACAAGTGGCTATTGAACACTTGAAATGTGGGTAGTCTAGATTTAGATGAGCTG
>NW_011888920.1:1630568-1632033 GCF_000151845.1 Pteropus vampyrus
TGTTGTCACTTGCTTTCAGATAGGAAGTTCTCCTGTGAGATCTTGCATCTTCTTCCTTCTTGACTTAGCTTTCTGTGTGGGTGCTCCTATCTTCAAATCAAGATTCAGAGACACATGTCTCTAACTTCCAACTTCTCATTTCCAAGGCTCTTTAGGCTACTATAAGATATAGTAGCCATTACTGCTTCATGTATGTTCTGAATGCCCTCACAATAGAGAACATTTAGGTCTGGGGTGGGATGGAAGGGTTGCAGGATGAGAGATTTTTCATTGTGGAAAGGCATGAGAGGAGCTAAAGAAGGATGAGAAAGAAAGGGGAAGCATCTCCTTGATCCACAGCGTGAGTGTCTCCTTCCTTCATTTATTGATTTTATTTCTTTATCGTCACTGAATATTTTAGTAACTATGTATGTGCAGACAAATCATATTCTCTGCCCTGGGAAATCTTTAGTTTGCATAATCATCTGAATCTTGTTTTTGGATCAAAATAGGGGATCCTATTTTAATTCTTGATAAATATAATAATCAATACTTTGTTCCTAATTACTCCCTACAACTTTGCTCTACCCTGGAACACATCTTAACTCTATGGATAACTGCATCAAATCAGATGTTCTTCAATTTTAAAAAATACAGTCTTAAATTATATTTATTGAGCAGAGTCTGTCCTTTATATTTAACCATCGGATAATCTCTGACTCCAAAAAGCATCGAATATAATTAGGTATGATTTTGTTATGTTGTTGATTTAGGTTTTCTTTTTACCTACAAGTTTATAGTTTCCTCAAACACACACACACACATATACACACACACAAAGTTGGTCATTGTTCATGTTCGTTACTGTTTATATGTTTTTATTTAATTCAAAAGTAAATTATACTTGGTTGCTATATCACTCTAAGATGTTTCTGGGATCTTCATGTGAGCCCAAACATAGAGTTTGATTCCCCGCTCATAACTGCCAGAAAGCCTTTAATTTTCATTGCTTTAGGGATTTTCCTGGTAGCTGTATCCTCAATGCTGTAATCATCAAGGCCTTCGCAATGAATTCATCTTCACAGACTTTTCAATTGAGGCTACCTCAACTCTGTCTTCACCTGACAAAGATTTATAATCACAGTATTCAGAAGGATGTGAAAGGCTTCAAATAAACCATGAGATTTTCCCTACATTTGTCAAAGAATCAGAGGTTTTCTTCTATTTTAATAAAGAATTGTAAATGTTCCTCAAGGCACTTTTATGTATAACTTTATAAGAAAATGTCAATATATTATATGCAAACATACACATAGAAAAACAAACCCACCTCACTCCCAAACTTTCAAAGGGATCTTCAAATTAATAAACACATTCAAGCTCTCTAGAAAAGCTTATCCACACTATGTGCTCACAAGGTAAGAATATTAGTAATGAGAATTTCCATAATGTACAATCAAGTGACAAAAGGCTCTGTATTACAAAA
>NW_011888920.1:1632648-1636440 GCF_000151845.1 Pteropus vampyrus
AGTATTCAGAAGGATGTGAAAGGCTTCAAATAAACCATGAGATTTTCCCTACATTTGTCAAAGAATCAGAGGTTTTCTTCTATTTTAATAAAGAATTGTAAATGTTCCTCAAGGCACTTTTATGTATAACTTTATAAGAAAATGTCAATATATTATATGCAAACATACACATAGAAAAACAAACCCACCTCACTCCCAAACTTTCAAAGGGATCTTCAAATTAATAAACACATTCAAGCTCTCTAGAAAAGCTTATCCACACTATGTGCTCACAAGGTAAGAATATTAGTAATGAGAATTTCCATAATGTACAATCAAGTGACAAAAGGCTCTGTATTACAAAACCTGCAAGCATCTTCCTGTAACCCATCTTCTCATCTAAGCTGAAAAGAATGTGTACTGCTCTTCAGTAGTATGGGAGGGTGAGAAGAGAAGTCTAAAGGGGAAGCCATTTGACTTGTAAAGGAGCTGCTGGAGAACATCATCACTGGTGCAGAGGATTTTGAAGTATTTGAGATTCTGAAATGGCAAAGGAGGAAATGATTGAGAGAGAAAAGCCTATTGATTGTAGGAACTAAAAAGTTTTCTTAGAGGAAAACACTCATTCTTCATTTTAAAATAAAGAAATAAATCCCTTTGAGAAATAAAATATTTTTACAAAAAGCAACAACCAAAGAAATATGAAATGCTACTTATTTCTATATATTAGGCTTTTATAAGATTTGAATTACACGCATTTGACTAATATTTCAAAATATTAACATGTGAGCTATATTCTTCCCCTTCCCAAACTGTTCCTAAAAAATCCCTTTAGTTATATGAAAACTGCCAAATGAATGCCCTCTTTTTTATTCAACCAGCTTTTTTCTCTTTGTAATCCATATACACCTTAAAATAGTTGTAATCTGTAGCCTAAAATATAAACAGAGTGATGTAATCTTACAATAATACAGTTTAGAGTAAGTGTAAAAGGTCTTTAAAGTATAAGGATGTGTTCTCAAAGGCTTATCATTTAAAGTGAGGGAGGCACTCATACATGAATTCTTTGAGTAATGAATGCAAGGCTATACTCAATAAGACCCATAACTGTATATGATCCATAAAAGAGAGAGTCTTTGGGTCTCTTCTCCAGGTTATAGGAGGAAAAAGGCAATCACTGTACCTTGCTACTACCCCAACCAGAGCTGCCTGACAAAACTGCTATCTCTCCCTTGACCAGGTAAGCTACTTTGGGGAGAGATGAGGAAGAAGGAGGTGTTGCAGGCCACGTGGGGGACAAAAGGTTCTTGAGTCCTCATTGGACCTCCATAGGTGAGTACTCTTACCTTCATTCTCCCCTTGGCTAGGGAAAGACTCCCCTCCTCCTCACTGAGACTCTGCGGCAAGAAGTGCTTTCTTTTATTTGATTCAGAAGAGTCAAAGTCCCATTTTCCATGTTAAAGTGGTTTCAATTACTCTGAACCATAGTAAAGGAAATGGAAACCCAATAGGTTATGAATAAACTGTTCTGCCCAAGAATAGTTTTAATCAAATATAGTGCAGTTAAAAGTCAGGTCCAGGAAAAGTTTTCTAATTCTATTTATTTTGTAGTTCCCATATATTTTCTTATTCTTATTACTTGTTTAAGGTCAGTTAATCCAAACTCCTTTATTTTCAATTTTGGCATCTATTGGCAAAGGCACACTTGAACAACTTGCATAATTCTACTTGAAAATCAACCTCAAGGACCATAAATTCAATTCTTTGTTGCTCTTACTGATTCATTTTTACTGCTTTTTTTTACTTGCTATCATATGTGTTTTCAGTTCCAGATATTGAATATATAACACTTTACGATGAAAAGTTCAGTTTTCTATGGTCACAATTAAAAACCAATCAAAATGTCTGTCTACTTTTAACTAATTTTTATCTTGTAACTGAGGCACTAAACCTGCCTTAGTGGGGATGAGTGTAATTGAAAAGCACCCTTATGTATGAACCTCATTGCAAAAAGTTATTTTTATTTTTCTTTGAACTTCATCTTTAAATCTGTTAAAAAAAAAATTGAAATTAGGCCACGTTGTTATTATGAGAGATTAGTTATAAAAGCTCATGGAGGGGGAAAAAAATCTTTGTATTGAGGAAAGAACAATTTTTCAGGCTTTGAATATCAATGTGATATTCTTAGCAACCTCAGGAGCCAAGCATCATGATAATGGTATACAAGAGATACAGAGTTACCCTTGATTCCTAAGGCACATGGCAATGTTGTCCCAAGCAAAGAGCATGAACAGGGGGACAAAAAGGGAGAGGAGGAAGCACGTAGAGAAGCCTAACCTAGGGACCCTTGGGACATCAGCTCCCACCAGAAAATAAAAGACAAACCCAACTGCAAGGTCTAGGCAACAGAAGTAATTACTATGTGCATTTTATTGGTATGTGAGATTTTGACTAAAGACTGAACAAATAGAGCAATCCATGACATTTTATTACCTAAGTAATTCCTGGGTGATGTGTGTTATGTATATACTGCCCCTGGATTTCAAAGCAAAAGAGAAGGGAGGAGAGAAGAGGATTCTGCCAGAGCAAAAGTGTGATGATTTTTGGAAATGCTTCTAGGAGCTGAGTTATTCGATGTTAGTGGTTATATCCAATCCTTCCCTGTAGCAGTTCCTTGGACTGGCAGGTTATAAATTCTATGCTTCTCTCCTCCCACCACTGTGCCATTCCTGGAGAAGAATCCACTGAGGAGAGGAAGGGGCAAAGTTTGAATGGGCCACTTCAATAGGGATGACTGGATACCAAAATGAATCATTTTCATTTTTTCGTATATTAGCAATGTTGAATTCAAGGGAATTATCCTAGGTAACAATGTGACTACTGACATAAATTTTACAATACTGTACAACAATTAATTACCATATGCTTGGATATTATCATTGTGGCATTTATAACAACAACAAAAAATCTCTGCTTGCTCTTTTGTATTGAGGGACAATGCTATTACATTCAATTATTTAATTGTGTCTGTATCTCTTAGACTGAGCTGGATCTCGGATAAAAGTATTTTAGCAAGATATTGTGTAGTCCACTTGGATTATACAGAAGCAATGGGCCTACTGCTGAGGGATATAGCTGTGTCTTAGATAAAATAATCATTGCCTTCTCACAAGCAATAAAATTACTTTGCTTACATGGGTAATGGAGAAAAACTAACAAAGAATACTTATGGAGATTAAAAGACTGTTT
The DNA here is from genome assembly GCF_000151845.1 of Pteropus vampyrus. NCBI lineage: Eukaryota > Metazoa > Chordata > Mammalia > Chiroptera > Pteropodidae > Pteropus > Pteropus vampyrus. The sequence goes on from NW_011888920.1 coordinate 1,635,877, forward strand.
ACACTAAAGATCATGTGCATTTCAATTTCTATAGTGAGAAAGTAGGGAATAATTATTCCTAGGAGAAAAATAACACACCAGAATATGGAGCATACTTATAAAGAATATGAACAATGCTCTGTGTATTAGCATAAGAATAAAGTGGTGGGGTAAGGATTAAACTGGTCAAAGTAGCTTTCAAAGTTAGCCAGCAAGGAGGAAGTGCTTGTTATTCAGTGATTGTCGGGCTTTCACATAACTAAAGTAACTTGTACTGTTTACAAAGTCATATGATTTTAATTTAAAAAGACCTTGAGATGCTCAGAGCTGTGTAGAGATGACAGATTAGTGGACTTCTCATGCAACCTAATATTACAGCAAATCCTTAAAGCTGCCTCCAGTTGAACTAAAATGAAAAAGGGGTATGGCTCACCACAGTCCTGCCAGTTTGAATTATCCATCTGATTGGCTTATGACTTGCAGTTGGGTTATTATTAAAGCAGTGAGGACAGATGAATGATACAGGCTGTTTTTTCTAGAAATCAATAGAACACATCCTGAATCAATCAAGCCTCTACAGTAGCA
>NW_011888920.1:1637562-1647585 GCF_000151845.1 Pteropus vampyrus
CAAGTGAATTAGAAGATGAGTAAATAGAAAATACCCCCATAATCACAGGATGAAAACAGATGGATAATACAGAACAGAGAGATAAACAGGATTCTGGAAAGATGCAGAGTAAGAAGCACCAGAATCTGTCTTCCCAACCTAGACAACAAATGAACTGGCAGAATCTGTCTGATACAACTGTTTGGAATTCAGTCACCTATTGAAGGCTTACAAATTCAAGGAGGAAAGCTTGGACAATAAACTATGGTTAATCTATAACAATCAAAAAAGCAAAATTAATAAAAACAAAAAGGAAAAACTCTTGGGAAGAAAAATAATCTAATTGCCAAAATTACCAGTTTATTAGATTCAAATGTCCAGTTTTCAGCAACAACAACAAAAATAACAGAATTCAAGGAACAGGAAAGTATGGCCCAATCATAGGAAAAATAAATCAATAAACATTGTTCCTGATAACTATCTGATAGTGGTGGATCTACTACACAAAGACTTTAAAGCATCTGTCTTAAAAATGCCTTAAAAAATTAAAGGAAGATGTGGATAAAGTCATGAAAACAATGTATGAAAAAAATGAAAATATTAATAGATAGAAAAACTAAAAGGAACCCACAAAGGAATTCTGGAGCTGAAAAATATAACAAAAATTTAAATTTACTAGAAGGATTCAGATAGAGATGTGAGCAGTCAGAAAAAAAGAATTAGCAAGCAAGAATATAAGACAGTAGGAATTATCAGCTCTGAGGAACAGAAAGAAAAAAGATTGAAGAAAAGTGAACAGAGCCTAATGGTCCTGTGGGAAACCAATAAGAAGGCTACCATATACATTGTGGGAATCCCAGAAAGAAAATTGAAAGAGAAAGGGGGGAAATATTTCATGAAATAATGACTGAAAACTTCTCAAATTTGATGGAAGATGTGAATATAAACATTAAAGCAACTCAGCAAACTCCAAGAAAAATGAACCCAAAGAGACCTGAAACATAATATAATTAAACTTTCAAAAGCCAGAGAAAAGAAAGGAATCTTGAAAACAGCAAAAGAGAAGTGACTTGTCAGTTCTGAGATCCTCAGAAAAATTATTAGCAGATTTCTCAGAAATTTTGGAGACCAGAATGCAATGGGCCAGTATATTGAAAGTGTTGAAAGAAAAAATAACTGTCAACTAAGGTAGAAAGTAAGACATTGCCAGATTAAAAAAAAAAAAAAAAGAAGCTGAGGGAGTTTATTATTGTTAGAGCTGACTTGAATTAAATGCTAAATATATTCCTATATGATGAAATGAAAAGATACTAGATAATAACTTTAAATCATATGAAGAAATAAAGATCTCAATATCAGTAAAAAAGTGGGCAATTATAAAAGCTAATATTGTCTTAACTCTGTTTTGTAACTCCGCATTTTGTATTCTACATAATTTGAGACTAACATAATTAAAATAATTGTTAGTTTATCTTTTGGGGCACCTGATGTATAATGATGTAATTTTATTATATCAACGATAAAAAGGAATGAACATGGACATGGATCTGAAAATGAGTATAGAGATTTTATGTTAGTGAAGTAAAGCTGGTATATATTCAAATGAGAGTGTAATCATTTTAGGATGTTAAATTAATCTTCATGATAACTACAAAGACCTATAGAATATACACAAAAGGATATGAGAAAGGAATTTATACATGTTACTACAAATAATCAAATTTACTACAAAATACAAAGGAAGATATTATGCAGGAAATGAGGGACAAAAAAATTATAAGACATATGGAAACAAATAGAATGACAGAAGTATATCTCTCCTTATCAGCAATCACTTTAAAAATAAATGGATTAAACTCTTTAATCAAACACAGAAGTTGGCAAAACGAATTTTTTTTTTAAAAAAAGAAAGAAAATCATGATTCAACCATATGCAGTGTACAAGAGATTCATTTTAGATCCAAAGCCACAAATAGTAAAAAGATGGAAAAAAAAAGTAAAAAGATGGAAAAAAAAAGTAAAAAAGATGGAAAAAAAAGATGGAAAAAAAAAGTAAAAAGATGGAAAAAGATATTCCATGAAAATAGTAACCAAAAAACAAAGGGTAACTATAATAATAATAGACAAAGAGTTTATAAATAAAAAAAAGTTCATAAAAGACAAAAAAGGGCATCATATCTTAATAAAAGTTTCAGTATAGCAACTTCTTGCTATACATCTTGCTATACCTTCTATAGCAAAGCATTTACACACCTAATAACACACCATCAAAATACATGAAGCAAAAATTAATAGAATTAAAGAGAGAATTAGACAGTTCTATAAAAATAGTTGGAAGCATCATCATCCCACTCTCAACGATGAATAGATCAAGTAGACAGAAATAAGTAAGAAAACATAGGACATGAATGACACAATAAACCAACTACATCTAACAGACATATAGAACATGCTACCCAACAGCAATAGAATATGCACATGATATATTTTTCAAGATGCATGTGATATATTTCTCAAATGCATATGATATATTTTTCAAGATAGACCATATATTAGGTCATAAATTAATTCCTAATAAATTTTAAAAGATTCTTTCTGATCAATGTGTGATAAAGTTAATAATTAGTAATAAACCAAAAACTAGAAAATATAAATTTGCCGAAATAAAATATACTATTAAATAACTAATAAATCAAATAAGAAATCACAAGGGAAATTAGAAAATATTTAGAGATGAATGAAAATAAAAATATAAGATGCTAAAACTTATGGAATGCAGCAAAAGCAGTGCTAAGAGGAAAATTTATAACTATAAATGCTTACATTAAAAAATAAGAAAGGTCTCAAATTAACAGCCTAATCTTGAAATTAAGTAACTAGAAAAAGAACAAACTAAACACAAAGTATCAGTAGAAAGGAAATAGATTAGAGCAGAGTTAAATGAAATAGAAAACAGAAAAACAATAAACTTAATGAAACCTAAAGCTGATTCTTTGAAAAGATCAACAAATTGACAAAACTTTAATTTATATGGACTGAAAAAAAATGAGAGAAGACTCAAATTACTAAAATTAGAAAACGAGGACATTACTACAGATTATAGAAATAAAAAATATTATAAAAAAGAACTAAGAACAATTGTACACCAACAAATTAGATAACAAAGATAAAATGACCAAATTCCTAGGAACACAAAACCTACCAAAATTAAACCAAGAAGAAATAGAAACTCCAAATAAACTTATAACTAGTAAGGAAATTGAAATGGTAATAAATCTCCTGAAAAAGAAAAGCCCTGCATCCAATAGCTTTACCGATAAATTATAACATTTAAAGAAGAAATTACATCAATCCTTCTTAAACTTTTTTTAACTGAAGTGAGAACACTTTTAATTCATTCTTTGAGGACATTTTCCTAATACCAAAGGCAAAGACACTAGAATAAAATATTCCTTGACATAGACCAATATCCCTTGTGAACATTGATGCAAAAATCCTCAACAGAATTTTTCTTAAACAAATTCAGCAGTATTATTAAAGAAATTGTACACCATGACCAAGTAGGATTTATTCCTAGAATGCAGTATGGCTCAACATATAGAAATCATAAATTGATCAATGTAGTATGCCACATCAACATTAAATTAAGAAAAAAAAACCCCACATAATTGCCTCAATTAGTCTAGAAAATGCATTTGACAAAATCCAACACTCTTTCAGGATGAAAACAATGAACAAACTAGAAATAGAAGGACTATACTTCCACATAATAAAAGCAATATATGAAAAATCCATAGTCAACATCATATTCAATGGTGGAAGATTGAAAACTTTTCCTGTAGGATGAGGAACAAGGCAAGTATGCTTGCTTTGCTACTTCTATTCAACATAGTACTGGAAGTTCTAGCCAGAACAATTAGGCAAGAGAAAGAAATGAATGGCATCCATATTAGAAAGGAAAAAAAACAGATTATCTTTTTGCAGATAATATAATCTTATATATAGAAAACTAAAACTTCCACAAAAAGTTGTTAGAATTAATAAATGAAATCTGCAATTTAGCAGGATACAAGGTCGACACATGAAAATTAGTTGCATTTTGAAGAGTGATGTCATCAAAATGGCAAAACAATTTTTTCCTGATTTGTGATTCTTCTTCACAAAAAGACCAATGAGCGACTGTCCATAGATAAGACACCATTGTGATAATCCTAGAACTTGCTGGTGAGGCTGAAGCACTCCCAGAAATGACATGGACTGAGAAGGACTACATTAGAAGAGTAAGAGAAGCAGTTTCACTTTGATAACATTACTTCCAACCCCCACCCCCAGGCAAGCACAGCACCAAACTTAGAGGGCCCTCTTGGAACGACAGTTAATCCAGTGAGAAAAATAAAACCCAAGGTGGATATCCAGCTTCACCCACATTGTAGGATTCTTCCTGGGAGGCTCACTTCATAAGGGTACTTGTGGTGTTTAACTACTAGGGATATCTACAAGCTGTGCAATCAAGGACACCAAGCTGAGTTGAATGATGATGATCTTTCCCTGTTGAAATGAACCAGTAAAGTCTGGTAGAGAAGATTGATTTCAGTAAATATGCAGAGTACAAAATCTACATACAAAAATCAGTTGTGTTTCTATACACTAACAATGAAATATCTGAAAAAGAAATAAAGAAAACAATATCATTCATAGTGATTACAAAACAAAATACGTGGGAATAAATTTAACTAAGAAGTTGAAAAATCTGTACACTGAAAATCATAAGATATTGATGAAAAAGTTAAAAAGACAAAAATAAATGGAAAAATGTGTATTAGAAGAACTAATATTCTTTAACTGTCCATACTACCTAAAGCCACATATAGAGTCAATGCAATCCTATCAAAATTCCAATATTATTATTAAAGATAATAATCCCCAAATTTGGATGTGGGAAATGATTTCTTAGATATGACATTCAAAGCACAGTAAAAGCAATAGTTTGGATATCATGAAAAATTAATATTTTGTGCATCAAAAGACACTATCAACAGAGAGTAAAAAGGTAATGCCCGAATGTGAGAAAATATTTGGAAATAATATATTCAATACGGGATTATAGAGAACTCCTAAAAAAAAAAAGACTCAATTCAAAAGTGGGCAAAGGGCTGGAATTGACACTTCTCAAAAGATGACATTCTGATGTCCAGTAGGCACATGAAAGGACGCTAACTGTTACTGATGACTAGAGAAATGCAAATAAAACTAATATGTGATACTATCTCATGCCCATTAGGGTGGCTGTTAAGAAGCAAACAGAAAATAACAAGTGTTGGCAGAGATGTAGATTAATTGGACCTCCATGAACTGTTGGTGGGAATATAAAATGATATAACTGCTGTGAAAAGTAGTATGGTATTTTCTTAAGCAATTAAAAATACAATTTCCATATTACCTAGCATTTTCATTTCTGGGTATTTACCAAAAAGATGTACAGTGTTTGAAAAAAGAAGAATGAAAAATTATATACTATGTAAACAGTGACCAAAGGCTGAAGTAGTCATACTAATACCAGAAAAATGTGTTCATCCTAACATCAGAAAGAGACTTGTAAACAAATATTGCTAGATAGAAATGAGACATATCATAATGATATCTTAATGATAACAGGAATAATACAATAGGAATATATCAGAATCCTGTTACTATATTTGCCAATAACAATTTTCAAAATTACAAAGCAAAACTTGACGGAATTAAGAAAGGAGAGATAGATAATTATCATAGAAGACTCATAAGTTATTGAAATCCCCAGTCTTCAAAATCAGAATCTTCAAATCTGCTTCATCTTTGCATAGCTTTTTTTCGCTATACACGAGAAATCTCCCTTCCTCTTATAGGAATACATATGACTGCATTTAGGACATAACCAGATAATTCAGAATAATTCATCTATCTCAAAATCCTTAATTACATCTTCAAAGACCTCCCCATCCCCGTTTTTGCCATACAAGGTAACATTCACAGGTTCTAGAGATTAGGGCATGGCTATCTTTTGGGGGAACATTTTTCAGTCTACTGCAATTGCTCACCCAGATGTCCTTCCCTATCAGAACCTGACTTTACTGTTGGAGACTTGGTGAAGCAATACATTGAGCTTTCTATAAAGTGTTGGTCCTCTTATAATCATATTCTGGGCACCATGACCACCTTTTCTTTTAGATACCCTTTTCCTACAATACTTTCCTTCATGACTTTTATGTAAAATATATGGAGTTTGTATCATCAGGCTTTAAATCCCTAGCATCATTACTTACTAGCTGTGTAAATTACTCACTTTTTTCCCTCCTCAATATCTTTATATTTCTCATTCCAGGGTTTTTGTATTAGATAGTGTAATGCATGATGTAAACTATTTAGAAAAATATCCAGCCACACATTAATGTCCAATAATTGCAAGTTAATTTTGTTTTGCTGCCGTTTTCACTTACCAGAATGTGCTCCATCAGGAGTGAGGCTGTTATCTGTTTTAACCACTTGCTGCCAGTAAATATACCATTGCCTGCAACATAGTAAGTATTCAAAAATAATATTTACCTAATTAATTATACAAGTTGTTTATCTTTTTAACAAAATATCATTCACTTTATTACAGTTTCTTTCAGCTGTCTTCATAATCATTAGTGCTATCTATGGCTGAATTGACCTCTAAAGAAACTGAAATCAACAGATCAGCCATGTCACAAAAACTCAATTTTCTGAAAGAATTCACTGACCTGCCCTTTGCCACCTATGTGGAAGATAGTGATAAAATTCAAATGCAACAGATGGTATAAGAGAGTCTGCACATGACAATTACCCATTCTTTTGGACAATTGGACACGATTATTATTTTGGCAAATATTTTTATGTTTTCACTCAGTTTTCTTACTGATAACTTACTTCAGTCTTCATGTTTCACAAACTGACATTAGTAATTCACTGGAATGAGTAAGTGACTCTAACATGTCTTTTCTTCTGACACCCACTATGTTGGTAATTTGATTTACAAGTTAATTCTCACTTTCATTTCTATTAAAAAATCATAGTAATGGCAGAAGTTCCACCCATAAGTATTATATATCATCATGAAACACAAATAATTTAAGGCTGTCTTTTAGTCCCCAATATTTTTTAATCATCCTTAGAAATCTTTGTCACAATTAAATTTGATCCTAGTAATATATTGGCCCCAGGGTAAACTAAATACATTTTTTATTTCTCTCCTAACTGGTTTTAAATATTTTCTCCCCCTTACCATAATTACAAAATTCCAGAGCTCTACACAAATATGTGTGTCTATTAAAAGCAAAATAATTAACAGACAACAACAAAAAAGAATGAGAAGATAATTAAAAATAAATGTTTCCCAGATTTCACCAGCCTGAGGCCCACTGTAATTCTCCTACGTGCAAGCCTATAGTTATGTGAAATACCTGAATCACACACTGTAAATCCATTCCTTTCAGTCAAAAAAAAAAAAAAAAGGAAGTAGGACAACACCCTAAAGATATCAGTTCACTCTAATTCAATTATTAAATGTATTATGAATTTAGCAAACACACCAACAAACATTTTTTTTCTGAAAACAGTTTGTTACTTAAAGTTCATATGAAAAATTAACATATAAAAATAGCTATGAGTTCCTACAAAAGAACTATGTGATTATATTACACCAACCATGGATTTAAACATGCTATAATTCCTCTCATTAAACAGTATGTTACAGTCACGTTCCTGGTCAGATCAATCAGTGGAATACAGTAAAAAAATCTAGAAATAGACTCAAGTACATATGAAAATTTTAGTGCATGATGAAAATGCCTTCACCAATCATCGGGTCAAAGGAAGACTTTTTGAAATAAGTAGTGCCAGGATGATATGATAGCATTTTAGAAAAAGGTGAAAGTGGTTACACTATACACAAGAATAAACGCCAAATGAATCATAAGTCTAATGTAAAAAAAAATGAAATTATGCAAATACAACTGGGAAATCGAATAAATTTTTTCATGTGAGGAAAACTTTATAGCTGACTCCAATAAAGACGTAGAAAAATAAAATATTGATATATTAGACTATATAATGTTTAGAAACATACTTCTGCATGAAAAAAATTATCAGAGTTAAAATGCACATGACATGTATATATAACGAAATCAGACATACACATTCAAATATATATTTGGAGAGAAAGACAGAGACAGAAAGACATAGACAAAAGCAAATCTGTGTCAAACAAAACTTTAGACTAATATTTTTCTAATTTTAAAGTTTATTTTTTAATTAAAAGTTTAAAATGTGTATTGTTATCTAAGTAAGCGAGAGTACAGTTATTAAGGGTAACATTAAATTTACTGTTTAATTCATAGACAAAATTATTTTGGAAACTTTGGTTTTCCTGTGTTGTTCTTAAATTACTTTCAGTACATGCTTCCCTGGGGAGGACACAGAACAGGGTCAGAACACTGTGCTATAAAACCTCCAGTCTAGGAGTTAGATTAAGTTAGACAGGGGGAGAAAAGGAACAGAAGACCAGCTCAGAGACCACCCAAAGAACACCATTTTAGTAGTAGAATTCTGGATATGCACATGCGTTGTAGGCAGGGAGTTATATAGCAGCCAAGTGTCAATCAAAGTGACCTCATGCACCAATCATTTGTAACCACCCATTGTGGCCCTAATATAATACAGACCTTCCCACTTCTGCATTGTTATAGCCCTCTTCACTGAGAATCCTGTCCTCCCTTGTTGAATACTCCATCTTTTATCTTTTCACCTCCCAAATTCCACAGGGCTATAGTCTACCTTAGCTAATTGCATTTCTGCATTGTTACCACCCGCCCTCCGCCCGCCCCCCACACACACACATCCATGCCACTGGGGCAATGCCAGAGTTCAAATCACCCCCAAATGGTAACATAGGAAAGAGAAGTTGCCAATCATTTGACATTTTATTTGGGAGGGAGGCTATTTACGATACAGGAAAAATAACTACAAATATTGCTTCTAAATTGTTTTAAATATTGGATGATTCTAGAAATTAGGTTTTTAAATGTTGACTAATGAACACAAGAATTTAGAATGAGAAGAACAAGTATGACTTAGTAGAATGTTAGTTATCCATTCTGAAGAAGATGAAAATATTTTGTACTTTTTTTTCTGTTTGAAAGCAACTTTAAATTTGCTTATTAAGCTCTAGTCAGTAATTTTCTAAAATTCAGACTTAACTTGGCTTATAAAATAGTTCTGAAAAATTATTTCTTGAAACAAATTCATTTTTCTATTCACTGAGGTGACATCCAGCCAAGGAATTAAGTAGTCACTCATAAAAGTAGCTGAGTGTTTTGCCCATCTAAGCTTGCATTTAGCTGCCACACTCAGCAGGGCTCTCACCACTTTCAGAAGTGCATAGATCACACATTGCATGTATTCATTCATACTAGAGGTTGTTAGGAGCCAGAATATGCATCCCAGACTGAGATACAACTTACTTGCTTATCTTTGTTCAAGAATGTAACACATTACTTTAGTGCATCTTTGTACATCTGAAATTTTAGTCTAATGATAAAGAATCTGAGATCTAGACAGATACATTGACTTTACGGAGGGATTTTGTTTAGAGTCAAGTTGAAGCCCAGGGAGAACTTGACAAACTCTGTGCTTCTCACACTTTAATCTGCATATGAATCACTCGAATGTTTTATTGAAATGCAGTCAATTCAAAATGCAGATTCTGGTTCAGTTTGTCAGGGAAGAGCCTGATATTTTGCATTCGTAAATTGCTCCCAGGTGAAGTCCACATTGCTGGTCAATAGACCATATTCTGAGTAGCAAAGTATTAGAGAGAGGATTGTGATTCTCTGGGAGCCTTCTTTGGCCACTATACTTTTTGAAAAATCTCTGCACCAAATTTTACACCATCTTCCTTTCCACTCCAAGAGTCATTGCAGCTTGGATCAGAGGTGGGCTGCTCGCAGAAAGACTGTTATCTATAGATTTGCCAGTGGCCTATGATGT
>NW_011888920.1:1648439-1650161 GCF_000151845.1 Pteropus vampyrus
GATACTAACATAGGAGCAAGATTTATGGCCCAGAGAATTTTACCAACCTTAAGGCATTCTAGATAGTATCTATGCAGAAGAAGCAAAAGATTCTCCTCACTCTTACCAATGGTAACTCAAATTATGGATCTATAGCAAACACAAAGCAGGGAGCAAGAACCCTATCCTTACACTGAGATAGTAGTTAAAGTCTTATCAAAAAGACAATTTCAGTTTAATCTTTAGGGAGACATGTATAAAACTTCATCTGAATTTTATTTTTTTAAACATTGATAGTCTATGTCTTTGTATCCTAAGATAATACATTATTGATTACATAGAGGATAAGGTGAGGTATTTGTAAAATATCTGGTAAAAAAAATAATTAATATACAGTATTCTACATGACATAGAATATATGAACCTTTAGGTCTTCTGAAGTATTAAATTCATCACTTAAATTAAACTGCCCTGAATGCAGTCACAGTCGTTCCCTTAAACCATGTTAAAAAGAGAAGGATCTTACATTTTCCTAGAAGTTGTGCAGAAAAGGAAACTTTACCTGAATTTTAAAGATTGGGAAGTATTTAGGCCAGGGAAAATACTAAACATTGTGGTAAAGGTAAAAACATCATCAGATTCTTACCTCAAATATAGAAAAGGATTGTGACACACTGATAACATGTATCAAATTACCCTCCCTCCACTCCTAGAATGCTTTACCACTATAAAAAAAGTTATTTTAGCAGTGTGAAATAGATTCTGGGGATGCTTTGGAGTGAGATCTTATCAACAGACTATTTTTTACATCCCACAGGCCAAGGGACCTCCAATCAGCTTTCTGATATTAGAGAAGGAAAAGACACCTTAGAAAATCCACCTAATTATAGGTGAACATGTGTCACTGAAATTAAAGAATTTTTCTGCCCGAGTCAAATATGCTAAAATCGTCAGTTTCTTCAAACTGGCCTTTATCTGACCTTAATCATAAATTTTAAAATACAGACACCTCGATATTGTAGTTTAAGCACTAAATTCACACAAATATACAGAAATTTGTAAGTACATTTGTACATCTCATACATAAGTGCATAAATGACCAAACTGGGCACCACATTTCCCAGCTAAGTATAACTAAGGGAAATGAATTTGTCTGCTTTTTACTGAATATCTTCCAAGAGGAGTTGTCTATTAGAATCGTGTGCCACGCATAGAGTAATAAGGTAAATTTCTCAGAAAGAAAAATATGAGGTTGCCAAAAAGTCAAAGCAATTTCTAGCACTGGCATTCCATGGAACAGTTCCAGGCATTCCATCTCGCCCCCCGCCCCCCTGCCCGCCCCCATTAGCAAGTGAAAATGTTTACATATTTTGAGATCATAGAATGAAAAGAGCACGTCAGAGTTCTGTTCTGTTTCCGAGGTTTGGGAGAATGCCATGGCTCTTTCATCCGCTTCACCCTCTGCCCCTCTGATAATTTTATCTTCATTTACATCGATGTTGTTTTCACCTTGTAATACCATCTGTTGCTGGTTTGGAGCATTTTGATTTTTTCTCATATTGGAGAGAAAATCAAAATTTATCAGTTCTGGAACTTCATACTAACACTCTTTTTAGGACACTTGATGAATTTCAAAGCCCTTTAGGTTTTTGTCTCTGCACCTCCATAAAAATAAGTTCAATTTTTATGGAGTACTGAATTTAATTATGTATTTAATTATGTATTTATTGATTCTCTCATAGA
>NW_011888920.1:1651081-1657785 GCF_000151845.1 Pteropus vampyrus
GGTTCTCAGAATAGCTTATTTGTTGTGTATGAAGAAAAACATCACTCAATAATTCCATTTAAGGATATACCTTACTTGTTGAGCCATGGCATAATCAAAGTGACTTCAAAACTGTCAAAGGGACAGACATAAAAAAGTTTAATTTTAATCTATTTTCTATTAACCCCTTGTGTTATTGCAAAATTTTGAGTTTTATTCAAGTGAAGCAGTTTATAATAGATTCAACATTAAACTAGCAAAAAGGAATATGTATGATAGCAGCTCTGCTATCACATTGGGACTACACTGTAAAAATCATGGACTGAGACATATTTTGTATCTGGAAGGAAACTTCAAGACCTTTGCTTTCAATCTTCTCCCTTTGTCTAAGCCCCAGAGTGGTCAGGTGGCTAACCAAAACCAAAGAATGAGCTATTATAAAATCATAAATCTTAGTCTTAATCTCATTTGCTGACTTCTAATTCTGGGCATTTTATATTACAGTAACAAATTCTGTAGCTCATTTTCTTTTTAATTTTACTGTTTAAACTGTTTCAATACCTTACCACATAGCTTGTTGTCACAATATGTCTGTGAGTCTATTTAACTAGACTGACTTTTAGAAATATACAGCATTTGAACTCTAAAATATATTTTTCTCTATTTTGTGTCTATTCTAGGATTGAGTACAATAACAGATATCTATTCTTAATTTAAATTATTTCTTAAAATTTACCCTTTCAAATAAAATGTTTAATTTTTTCAGTTAAAATTATATTATACTTTTTATATACCGAAATTTAGTGGCATCCTCAGTCTCAATTGATTCCACTGTAACTTGAACTTGATAATGACTTAAGGAAAAAGATCAACATTTTTAAATAAATGAAGGAACAATATTCTCATCATATCCAAAGAATAAATTCATGAAAAGTTAAATATTATTTATTTCAGAATAAGTTAAAGAGGCATGCAGAACTATACATTTAGATCACAGATGGTAGAGCTGTTTTTCCCTAACAAAGCAAGGGCCCAGTCTTTTTGGATCAGTGTCCTACTTTTTAATAATTTCTATGCCCATCGACACCATAATTTAACTCGAGGAGCCATAACAGTATTTTAAGTTGATTACGATAGAGCGTATAACAAGATGATGTCCATCACTTCATAAAACAGTGAGAAACGTTAGAATGGTGCTAGTGAATGCATTTTTTCCACACCATTACAGACACCTCACAGGTAGGTAATTTTCGCCTTAGATTCTGCCAAGTCACTAGATCATTTCAGAAAGCATCCTCATCTACCACTAGCAATATCTCACTCATTTATGTAATAATCTAATATGACCCATACATATTTATGTTAACGTATTAAGAGAATAATGGAGCATCAGCTTGGCCACAGTGGACTATGAAGGCATCACTATGCTTCATATGGTCTATCATGTGAGTTCTTAGGCAAGTAACTGAACTTCTTAGAGCCTCAACAACCTTCTACTCTGTGAAAGACAGATAGTAGAAACACCACATAAAGATAAGATTTAGATAGAAAAGAGAGGGAAGAGATATCTTTGTAAGGCCAGAAAAGGATAAAAAGCTATATTTGAGTCAAGAGAAAGAATTCATATACAGAAGAATTAGTCAGCATGGCTATCACCAGGAAAAAAGGAATTATATTTGCAAATTCCCTAATGATAGAGGGAAAGTTGTGGTGACTAAAGTAGAGGGGAGATGGAAAATATCTACTACATAACCTGTATCTCTTCAAAAAAGCCGTTGTGATACAATTACATTTCTAGTAGTTGGAGTCAAGATTAGCTCAGAGAAGAGAGAATAGTTAAATTTAAAGGCAGACAGGAGAGGTTGTTCTCATTTTTTCCTGGATGCAAACAATATTTTATATTCATGAATAGGCTATATATCTTATAACAATTTCTACATGGCAAGGTTAACACAAACGAAAAGCTACCAAGTATACCACAAAATAAGAAAAATATTCTCTAATTTCAGTGACCAATAAGTAGAGAGTCCTGAAGGAGATCCATGCACGAGTATGCATCTATTACATGATTAAAGAAGGCATTTAAGATTCATATGAGGGGAGGATTTAAAAATGAATTAGAGATAATTGACTATACATTTGAAAAAATTTTAAAAACAGATGCTTACCTCACATCATGTAAAAAGAAATATTCCTGAAGAAGTTAGGAGTTAATATTAAAAATATATATATAAACTATAGTACATTATAGAAAAATATTTTTATAATTTTTGTAGTATGGGCTTTTCTAAGCCTAAGCATGGCATAAATTTCAAAAGCAATAAGGAAAAGACTGAGTAATTTGTGTTCATAAAATTGTAAAAATGCTCATAAAAAAGTTTTAAAACAATCTCGACTGGTCAAAAATATTAACAAATGACATAATCGACAAATACTTTTCATAAAATAAAGAGTTCTTACAGGTAAATATTAAATTATTATAATAGAGAAAAAGATGAAAATATCCATGTAATAACATATAATGAGCAACTAACATGTCAGGCAGTGCATCTGGTGTATTACATATATCGTGTGCGCGCGTGCGTGCGTGTGTGTGTGTGTTAACATGCATTGAGTATTTACTATGTGCCAGGCTCTATGCTTAGTGCTTGTTATTTATATCACTTAATCCTCACAGTAATCCTTTGATGTAGGTACTCACTATCTTTTTTTTTCATAGATTAAGAAAATGCCTCTCAGTAAAGTACTTTGCTCAAGGGTTCACACTAGTTAAATAGCAGAGTAATCTGACCCCAAAGCCCAAGTTTCTAAGTACTGCATTATTTGAAATTGTAAAACCTTGTATCATTATTTATAATAAAGGCTATGTTGGAAACAGGTGTCAACTAAATTATTGTACACCCATAATTTGAAAGAATATGTAATGGTTAGACAAAATGAAGTCGTTCTATATGTATTATCATAAAGAACAATTTCAGAAGATATTATTGTGAGAAACTGTGTTACAGAGCACAATGATCCATTTGTTTTAAAGACTCTACATGTAGATAAGTTCATAGCAAACTCAAAAGCATGGGAAAGGTATTGAGAATATACATGTCAATTGTGAATATAATTTTTCCTGGGGTCTGAAGTGGGACAAAAGGGAAAAGAGATCAGGAAGGATTTTCCAATAGTTTTTCCATGAGTTTGGTAACATTTGACTCTTTTACAAAGAAAAGTACTATTATATTGCCATTTTAAAAAATGTAAAACCACATTCTCCATGGGAGTTCTGAACAAATTGTTTTGACTGTGGATTCCTAGGAATTGTATAAATGCATAATGTTTGGTATAAGTAATATGCATTGTTAAAGGAACAAATTCAGATGGATATTTCATAATACACTGAAGTAGAACCTACTGTAACAGTGTTAGTTTAGTTTAGTATATGCATAATACTTAGAATAGTTTGATTAATAATTAATTGATGGAATTTTTTGGACATTTTTTAATGACTGAGTAACCTAATGACAAATAATTCTCTGTATTCAAAATATTATATATTAATTATCCTCTAAAACATATGTATATATGATTTATGCACCAGCATCTTAGTATGTTTAATAATGTTTCATCAAAATATATTTTAGACTCGGCATATGTTTAACTTTGATAGCTCTAAAATGGGCTAAAATGTGTCACATAGAGCAAGCCCTAATTTCTTCTCTGCCCATTCATATTACACTCTCTTAATTGTCCCTTAAAGAAGAAGTCTCCCTGAGGTTTTTCTCTGCAAACTCACTCTCTGACCCTCAGGTCAGAAAATGGGGCTAATATTTCATTCCCCGTAATTCTTTTGTGCACCAGGTTTATGGCTTCCACCTTGAGATGCCATTACCAGTGAAACTGAGTTATTATATACCAAATTGAAATGAACCAGGAAATGTGTTTCTCACAATATTTCACAATTCCTAATGCAGGTACAGGCCCTGATAGAATACCCAAAATTGCCATCAAAGTTCAAATTGAATATGAACCAAGGAATGGTTCAATTCACATTAGAAAGATATATCACTGTCCTGAATTTGGCAAGGGGTTAATTTAAAGCTGAGGACTTAATCAGAATTGCCATTTTTATATCCATAAATAATGCAGATCTGAATTTATCTGTGATTAGTCTTTGCTGTCCTTCAGTTTTACAGTATGGGCTGACTTTTCTTGTTCAATTGAAACATATGTGAAAAGGCAGACAGATGTGTTCTCAGTACTTCCTGACTATTCTTGTTTTCTGTTTTAACATTTATTGAAGTGTGGTAGCACATAAACAAAGACGTGTATATACTTATCTAGTATACAGCTTATGTAGTATACAGCTCAACGATTTTCACAAATGAGCACTCAAATGACCAACACTCAGATGAAGAGATAGACCATTAACAGAATCCCAGTTTGGTGTCATCCCTGTCCGTGCAGGTATTTCAGGGAGCTGCCACCAAAGGACTCAGTTTCCATACGAACCTGGGTGCTTCTTAGGAAGAAGCCTGAAAGCCGTAGGCAGAACCTACTGCTGCCCCCTGCCAGTGGCCACAAAAATGATAGCAGCTGCTGCAAATAAATAATGTTTTTTCCTTCTCAGTCTATCAGATTCTACCTGTGTGCCTCCCACTGCAGAATTAAAATAGAAAGCTGTTGGATTGGCATTTGGTAAATGCCGTTGCTAAGCTTTATACCCTGGCGCTCGAACAGTCAGGTGTGTTATAATAAACAAACTCCTTCCAAGAGTCTTCTAAAACTTAAAGGAGCCACCTTTCATAGTAGAAACATGATTTCATGTTGTATTGAAGAAAAATTTGGGATGCTTGATATTAACTGCAGAGTGTTAAGACTCGAGTTCCCCTTTGAATTTTAGATTTTTAAAAACCTAAAACCTATTATTATGCTTTTTTTTATTATGGATATTCAGATTCACAAATGTTGAGAGAAAAGTATGATAAAACTCATTCTTTGTCTCGCCTCTCAGTTTCAATCTTCTTTTATCTCTTCTCCCCCACCTCTATTATCCCCTTCCTTATGGATTATTGACACAAATTCAATATATTATATACTTGTATCCATGACTATTTATTATACATATTTAAAGATAACACTTTTTAAACATAGCCACAATGTTATGCATCATGCTTAAAATTTGTATTAAATAATTTTTAATAACACCAAATTTTAGGCAACATTCAAATGTCACACTTTCATAATTTTTAAAGGATTTTTTTTAAAACCAGGGTTCTGATAGAGTCTACATAATGCAGTTGGTTAATAAGCTGCTTAAATTTCTTCTAATCTATAGATTTTCTTTTTCTCTCTCTTGTTCTTGCTCTTGCTCTTTGTCTCTAGCAATTTAGTTATTGAAGATTCAGGTGACTTTCCACAATAGGATTTTGTCTGATTGCATCCTTGGGGTGTTACTCAACATGCTTCTCTGCCCTTGTTACTATTAGACTTAGAGACTTAGCTAACTTTTAGAATGTGGTACTGTGCGCTTCCACATACAGTCTAGATTTTGCTCCTTTCGCGGTTTTAGATATTATCGATAATAATTTCCTGTGCCTTTCTTTCTCTTAGATTTACAAAATTATGATATGCTGACTTTATTATTTTTCATTTTTAATCTTGAGTTCTTCCTTAAAGAGAAATTTCAGCATTCATATTTAATTACCCTTAGGTATAGTTCACATCAGAAAAGATGGGCAGATATTACTCTTTCTCTTTATGTGTCAGTTTCAAACAGTTCCCTTAGAACCTAAAATGTTGCCAATGTGTGCTCAATCCTAGCCCTGCCACTTAAAAGTTGTGCAACAATGTGAAAATCACTTTTCCTCTCTGTGGATATATAAATCTGGTAGAAACTTTGGACACTTACATATAATGTACACAAAATGCCTAGCAGACCTTTCTGCATGTGGTAAGAACCCAGTCCATTGTCATCATTACTTTTTGTTTAAATCTCAAAGATCCAATCTTCACACATAAATAATCCTCTTAGGTACTTTGTTAGAAGCCATATGGCCTGAGGAAGTAGGAGAGAAAAGAGAATCCTATTTCTAAAGGCAAATACAGTTTTGAAAGTATAGTCTTATTGAGTCAATGTTTACCTACCTGCCAAGTGGAAGAAAATATGCTGCAGCCAATCTATACTTATGGAATTCACATATAGAAAAGAAGAGCATTAGTGAACCAGCACCTAGACAGAAATGATAAAGTTTTTTCTTACTGTTGTTTGTCTGCTTTAGAGCTATGGGAAAACACATGAAAATTTATGGGAGCCAAACATTGTGCACACTGGTCTAAGAGATACACACACACACACACACACACACACACACACTTCCAGAGTTTCTGAAGAAGATAGAAAAAGGTTTTTTTCTTTGTTTTTGTTTTATCACCATGGAGAATCTGTCCTGGTACACAATTGGTTCCATGGTACATGGAAAGAATATCCATACTTCGAGTCCCTCTGCCATGTTTTATTTGTTCTCTCCTTGGTGAATGGATTTCAAATGCTAGTTTTTCTATAGGATTCTATGGTATTAGAGAGGAGTAATTAGGATTTTGAGATAGCAAAACAACTTTGAGTCTTTTGATAAAGTCTAACTTTGGCCTGAAAAAAAAAAAATCATTTTCTTTCAATTGGAATTTCATATGAGCTTGCAGGAAAAAGAATCAGAGTGTTTATACAGATGGCTAAC
>NW_011888920.1:1657835-1660914 GCF_000151845.1 Pteropus vampyrus
ACACACACACACACACACACACACACACACACTTCCAGAGTTTCTGAAGAAGATAGAAAAAGGTTTTTTTCTTTGTTTTTGTTTTATCACCATGGAGAATCTGTCCTGGTACACAATTGGTTCCATGGTACATGGAAAGAATATCCATACTTCGAGTCCCTCTGCCATGTTTTATTTGTTCTCTCCTTGGTGAATGGATCTCAAATGCTAGTTTTTCTATAGGATTCTATGGTATTAGAGAGGAGTAATTAGGATTTTGAGATAGCAAAACAACTTTGAGTCTTTTGATAAAGTCTAACTTTGGCCTGAAAAAAAAAAAAATCATTTTCTTTCAATTGGAATTTCATATGAGCTTGCAGGAAAAAGAATCAGAGTGTTTATACAGATGGCTAACTCATCAGGTGAGAGAACCTGATCAATTCAAAGTCAATATCCCGTATCTCTTATGAGCTCATTATTTTCATGTCCAGAGAGTACATAGTTAACCAAGGTCCGTCATTTTATCAATACTTATTTTGATTCACTCATAAGGGGTGAATTCTTGGATTTCTAATAAACAACTGAAAGAAGAATTTAAAGTATACCCATAAAATAGATGTGTGGGTTGGTAGTTTCAATGCCAAATTAAAACCAAATTTAATGTTATTATAACTGTTATTATCATTGTTTGTTTATCAATCCATTGATCTATTAGTTTATATTTGGGTTGCTATTTTTCTTCTTTACTGACAGGTCAATCCCTTCAACTCAGTGAAACAATGGATAATTCCATAAGTCATGGAATCAATATGAGTCAATCTTTGGCTATCCAGAATCTGATCACCCTTTCCATGTTTGAATATTTTATATTCTTGGAGTATCAGTAGAGGAAAAGCCAGTTTTCTATGAGATAAGCATAAGAGTTTCACCCTCCCTTGCAGCTAGATTGACAACATGTAACCTCACTCTACCAATCAGTTTATTCCACCTTGGATTTAATTGGGAATTAGTAAATTTAGGGCACAAGCCAAGGAACATCAATTGCAGCAATAGTAGCAATATCACCAAAGCTCCAGAGATAGGAGCAGCAATAGTAGAAATAGCACAGTGAATACATAGTATACCATGTTTGGCGCTAACAGTGGCAGAAGTGAAAGCTGTCATATGTGGTGTTCAGCAGCTGCAACAGTAGTAAAACTATTCTCACAGAGCTGATTTTTGATGTGACATTAGATCTGTGCTAGCTGCTGCATGGCTTCTCCTTTTTCCTAGTCATTTTTTTCCAACTTGATTTTCTAGCCTTTTTAAATTTTTTCGTGTACTACCCATTATCTTCTACTTAAATACTCCACTTAAATCAGCCAGTTTGTTTCCTCTACATGAAACGAAGAACTTTAACTGGTATGGGGATTGATCATAGACCCTAAGGGAATGAAAATAATCTGAGATTAACTTATAAACAGAGCAGAAATGAAGAACTTAACTAGTATTTGGAGAAAGAATTATGTCCATATTTAACATGCAATGGAAAAACAAATGTATCCCTGGCTACCTGAACGCAAATCATTTGAATAGATGTTATAATAACTTTCAAGTAAATATAACCAATATTCACTATCTAAATTGAAAACTTAGTATTACAAACCTACATGTAGGTGTCAGTGAAAACATTTAAGTTACATGAGCATCTATGTGAAAGGATGTAGAATACAATGTAGTTTTAGCTCAGTGATTTTTTACTCAGTGATTTTTTCAATAGATTTTTTACTTTTTCTTGCATTCAAAAATAAATTGTGTATTTTTGCTTTCATTTTCCCCTCATAAGTAAGTTTAAAGGGCGTTCTGAGGAAGTAGAAATGTCTTGAAGAAAGTAGATGAGCTTAAGAGGCACTAAAAAGACACATCAGAAGAAAATCTAGAAGTAGTAAAGTGTATTGAGAGAGGTGACTACATAAAAAACATAATCATGACCATATTTCTTTGCATGAGACAATAAAGAACAATTATGAAAGTATTGTTGGTTCTGGTAAATTTCAAAATGTTATTTATATAGGGCATAATAATTTTAGGAAAAAATCAGAAAATTAGCCTATTCAGTGCATTGTTAATCAAAATGAGCATGGGATGCCACTGAGCAACATGTTGAAACAGCAGGAAGTGATGACTATATTTGAAAATCTAAATAAAGCTATAATGGAAGCATAAGATGATTTAGTGGAAGAATTGAGAAGCCATGACTTCAAGATAGATCATGAGTCAAGGAGCTTCTGCTGATAATCAGGCCGAAGGATTCTTCTGTGAATTGCAAAACTCTATTGTTACTGAGTTCAATCCTCTTGGGAAACAATTAACATAAAGCAAAAAATCATGTATCGTAATAAGTAGCCTGAATTTAGAGAGATGGCCAGGAAGCTGCTGATAAATTGTTATCCACACATAGCAAATAACTATGAGAAAGATATTGCATTTGATATTCATTTTGGGGCTAAGAAAAAAAGAAAAGGGAACTCAGGGATACTATATGGCATATTGTTAAAAGAATCTTTACATTATGCAGAGAAGTTAATTGATATTGAAAGTGAACTTGATCATAACATGAGCACTTGAAAAAATTCAAACATAGGTTTGAGTAGCTGTATAATCTACGGCAGATATAATGTAAGGTGATGATCACTTTTTAGAAATGTCTTCATTTAAGGTGAAGGCAGAAATCTACAGACTTAGGAATAGGCATGTAGAGCACGTTTTAATGAAAGGTTTTAGTTACTCCACTTTACTAGGTAAATTTACTAGATAAATGCCAAATAAAAACAAAATCCTCTGTTTTATTCCTTCTCTTATGTCTTTCAGTTTCATTCTTACTACTATTTTTTATAGGGCATGATTACGGTGATAATTCCATAGTTAAAAAATATATATATATATATCAAAGCATGTTGAAGTCAGATGAAGAGGAGTAGAATGCATTTCCCCAGAGATCCTAGTGTTCAGGCTGGATGTAGTAACTGAGGAAACTTTGAGTTGCCCTTCTTTTGGGAAAATGAGAATGAGGGGTGGTGTATTATATTAAGCTGGAGTTGTTACATTTTGTTTTTGAAGT
>NW_011888920.1:1660964-1663778 GCF_000151845.1 Pteropus vampyrus
AGTTCTAAAAGAGAAATTTACAGTAATAATCACCTACATTAAGAAAAAAGAAATACCTCAATCAACCTAACTTTATACCTGAGGTAGCTAGAAAAGGAAGACCAAACTAAACAGATGGAAAGAAATAACAAAAATCAGAGAAATAAAAGAAATAGAGGATATAACACTATAGAAAAGATTAACAAAATTGAAGAGCTAGGAGGTTTTTTTAAAGATAAACAAAATTGACAAAACTTTAACTAGACTAAGTAAAAGAGAAGACCAAAATAAAACTTGAAAAGTGGAGACATTATAACTGTAACCACAAAAATAAAAATGATTATAAGAGACTACTATAAACAATTAAATGCCAACAAACTGGCAACCCTAGGAAAAAATAAATATGTATATCTCCAAAGGAAATATATATATATATGAAATAAAAATAGAATCTCAAAGACATATCTACAGTCTCATGTTCATTGCAGCATTATTCATGATATTCAAGATATGGAAACAACCTATATGTCTGTCAGTGGATGAATGGATAATAAAGATATGTACATATATATATAATATTACATTATGCGTGTGTGTGTGTGTGCGTGTGTGTGTGTGAGTGTGTAAATATATAAGAAGATTCTGTCATTTGAGAGAACATAGATGAAACTTGAAGGCATTATGCTAAGTGAAATAAGTCAGACAAAGACACATACTCTATAATATCACTTATATGTGGAATTTAAGAAAGCCAAACTGAGCAACAGAGAATGGTGATTACCAGGGACTGGGGTTTGGTCAAATGGGAAGATATTGGTTAAAAAGCACAAACTTCTAAGATGAACACGTTTTGGGGATCTAATGTACAGCATGGTGATTATAGTTACTAATATCGTATTATGTACCAGAAAGTTGCTGAAAGAGTTAATCTTAAATGTTCTCACTACAAAAAAAAATGTTAATTATGTGACTTGATGGAGGTGTTAGCTAACAATATGGTGGCAGTTATTTTGCAGTACATAAGTGGATTAAATTAACACATTTTGTGTCTTAAACTTACACTTTGCTGTATGTCAGTTACATCAAAATAAAGTTGGGGGGAAAAGATCAGTTAGCAGTATTTTAGAAGGATGAAAGAAACAAACAGCCAGAGACAGTTCAGCAAAAGCCACTGTCATCCCTGAAAAGGAAGGGGAAGGGTGTCTAAATATGTGCCCAAGGCTACAACTTTTGAAGAACAACATCAGAGGCTGCACACTGTGGAGTTAATACATTTCACTAAAATAGTCCAACCAAGTCACTAAGCAAATAAACAAGAAAACAAGCAAACTGCAAACCACAATAACCCCTGCTGGCTGGATATAGTGGTGGTGAAGGGTTAACACTATCGAGTTACTATAAAAACATCACACACACACACACACACACACACACAATAGATCAGTTGGATATCTCAGACAGTCTCTGTTCTTTTTAATGACATTTATAGAAAATAGTAATCCATTAGCAAGAAACAGAATATAGGTTTAAACTTTGCTTACCAGTGATTTAACTCCAGTTCTCCTCTTTTTAAATAGCACTCAACAATATAGTAACTTAGAAGCCACATTAGTTAATACAAGGGCCATTAACGGCATATATTAAAATTATCGTTTTTATTCACTTTGGATTGGAAAGTGTCAATAAAGTTATGTAATGTTATAACTAGAAATAATTTTAATGTTTTTGTTATTCAAATACACATTGACAAAAAATTCAAAAAGTAAATTATTTATATAATGTCAAGTACCAGAGGCTAACACTTTTAAAAAATGTAGTTTTAATTCCAATTTACTTCTACATCTAGTGTCTCTTAACCAAAATTGGCACTTGGCCCACAGTAGTGCTCAGTAAATATGTGTTGAATATTGAAAAACACTTAAAATGTATGAGGCGATACAGCTTATTTTTAAAATTCTTAGGTAAATCTCTTTATGTAAAAATCAATGATAACCCTATAATGTCTTTTCATTATAAATCATTTGAATTTCTTACAATGTGGTACACATTGTAGTACATGTTGTTTATACTCTGGATGTTGAGCTTAAACACAAAACAAAACAAATCCATTTATATTCTACTTCACTCATGTGTTTGAGAATCATCTACCAGAGACTTTTCTAATGTAACTAAACACAATGGTATAGTATAGACAGCCATTCCTTAGGACTTACACAATCTGTCAGGAGCATTGCCTTAGCTTAGTCAGGTGCAGGGGCTTCTGTTGTCATGTAGAAAGCCTAGGCTGATGTCTGTATGTTTACAGAAAATAAGGGTGCTCATTAAGTATGTAGCCAGCAGGCAGCTCTAGAAGAAGAAGAGACTAGATCCAGCCCTAGGTTCTGAGTCCATTCTAAAAATCCAATAATCAATAAAATGAACTTGGCAATCCTTTCAATCCCTAGTTCTGAGCCTTCAGAATGTAGGTAATATTTCTCAAACACATTCTATTAGCCTTCAAGCACAGCTCATTCTGCAGACCAAGAAATGTCTTACCAACATGTGAGCTAAAGCAAAACCTATAATATGATAGCTAAAACTTATCTAATGTTTCTTAAATTCTGGACATTGCTCTAAGCATTTTTTCACACATTAACTCAATTAATTGTCATAACAACAGTGTGAAGTAGGTACTATTATTATTACTCAAGTTGTAAAAAAGAGACAAAAAAGAATTTAGGGAATTTGAATAACTTTTTGCATTTAAATCCAGGTCATCTGGGCTTTAGTGCCTTGCTCTAAAGCACAATGTTCTGCTTTCCCTGCCTTACCTTTCCACCAATTTTGCATGCAAAG
>NW_011888920.1:1663828-1666198 GCF_000151845.1 Pteropus vampyrus
TATGTCTTTCAGTTTCATTCTTACTACTATTTTTTATAGGGCATGATTACGGTGATAATTCCATAGTTAAAAAATATATATATATATATCAAAGCATGTTGAAGTCAGATGAAGAGGAGTAGAATGCATTTCCCCAGAGATCCTAGTGTTCAGGCTGGATGTAGTAACTGATGAAACTTTAAGTTGCCCTTCTTTTGGGAAAATGAGAATGAGGGGTGGTGTATTATATTAAGCTGGAGTTGTTACATTTTCATGAGGGGTGGTGTATTATATTAAGCTGGAGTTGTTACATTTTGTTTTTGAAGTGTAACAAGATATGTTTTGTATACTGAACAGCCAAAAATAACAAATGCTTGTTGGACAAATAGGTTTACAGTAGTGGATATTTATCATATCTTTTAATGACAAGTATCTAGTTCCCTTAATGGATGGGCAATTCCTTATCTGGCGAGTATTAGTGGAGACGGAACCTATCTCCCATCATGGAAGCTGACAATGCCAGATGTTAGTTTTTTCAAGGCATGGCATGAAATATTATTTCTGTCAATCTAACTCACCAACTCTGAAATTGGAATTGGGAGACAAGGACAAAGAACCCATTATATGAATGTGCAGTGTTAGTAGCCGGGGCAAACCCTTCGGTCTGGAGGCATCAAAGAGCAGTGTTCAGTTCTCTACATCACCAGTGAAGGCACTGTATCCCACACAGCATTATGTTCTGTGGAAATTACAGCAATCTCCTCGTTGGACTAGTTTTACTGATTTTGACTGTGGCCCTGTCTGATGCCCACCCTCCCTTGTTTCTGCCCAATTTTTAGGTAAATTTCTCTAGCATTCCTGAAGTTTCTGTGAGTTATGTAATACCCTTCTGAGAAATTCACTTTGCTGTCTAAATATTCCTAAATCAATCTCTGTAGCTAGCAACTAAGAACCATGAGTTCTGAGTGGCATACAATCTATGACTAGACAATAAATGTACATTAATAAGAAACTGTTTAAAATAGAAGCCTGATCTGTAATCACATGTGCTAATCTTGAAGTTAACATTTTTTACTGTGGCCCAAGACAACTCACCAAGCAAACAAGTGATGGTCCCATCCTTAATACATGCATACTTAGCTGATATTTTGAAGTGAGTTTAAAAAAAGGACTAGTTATAGTTGAACCTACAGGGATGATGAGTCCATAGAGACCAGCGATGGTTAAAAGCTGTGTACAAGTAAAGAGAGGAATCTATTATAAGACCCTCGTGAGAACTGGCACTAGGAAAGAGGACAATCTGAAAGGAGCTATAAATATAAAGTGACAATGCCACAACCACGACTAGAGAATCAAACCAAGTAGTGGAAAGAGATCAGGAAAAAATATTCTGACCTCCATACTCCAAGCCTCCAGTCTTCTATTGGTTCCTCCCATGGTCAGAGAAACCAAATGAAAGCTAGTAAACAAGGAATCTATCTCTCTTTCCCATCAAGGAAGATAAAAGCAGAGCATGGACCTGTGGTTAACTAGAGTAGACCTTGAATAATCAATTTACTTTTTGAAATTAATTATGAAAAGTCTGTTACATTCTTATTTCATTAAATTACCACATTTTAATTTTTTCCAAGCAAATACATACTAATCAGAAAAATGTCAATATTGTCCAGGGACAAGTTAATCCAAAAACAAACAAACAAACAAAACCGCATTTCTAAAACATATAAAGAATTTTGAAAGGTTTATAACTAGAACATACAATTACTGTTTAAAATTATATTGGTCCAAAAATGAGCAATTATAGAATGAGCATGAAGAGAATCCCAAATCCTCTCCTTAATGAAATAACAATAACTGATGAAAATTATAAAGAAAATAACCATTTAAAATATCTAGAATTTCTCCTAAGGGCACACAGCAAGTTGAGAAAAATGAATTGAAGACAATCTACTAAATTTTGGTAAGAACAAGAATAAACTCTGGAATTTAGGGAGTATAACCCACTCTCTGCCCACTTGCATCTTAGCATGATGGAAGCGCTGCTACAGGTGGATAATAGGAAAGAAAAGAAAATAGGACATTCTCTGCCCCTCAGCTTCCTATAAGGAGCTATGGGTTTTTCCTTCAGGAGGAACAGAACCCCAGTATTTCTCATCACCCTCAGTTTTATGACAGAGAAGCTCTATTTTAGGCAAGCAACTGAGAGGTCTTTTCTATCCATTGACCCACTCACAGAGTGTGAGCACTATACCTGGTGCACAGACCAAGAACACTGGGCCCTGATTACTCTTCCCTCAGCTTGCTCATAGAGAAAAGGTTTTGTGCTTAGAGAAGCAAGTCTAGAAGACCAGAGCTACTTCTCCTGACTAGTGCCTCACTCATAGAGCATGA
>NW_011888920.1:1666248-1669110 GCF_000151845.1 Pteropus vampyrus
CCTCTCCTTAATGAAATAACAATAACTGATGAAAATTATAAAGAAAATAACCATTTAAAATATCTAGAATTTCTCCTAAGGGCACACAGCAAGTTGAGAAAAATGAATTGAAGACAATCTACTAAATTTTGGTAAGAACAAGAATAAACTCTGGAATTTAGGGAGTATAACCCACTCTCTGCCCACTTGCATCTTAGCATGATGGAAGCGCTGCTACAGGTGGATAATAGGAAAGAAAAGAAAATAGGACATTCTCTGCCCCTCAGCTTCCTATAAGGAGCTATGGGTTTTTCCTTCAGGAGGAACAGAACCCCAGTATTTCTCATCACCCTCAGTTTTATGACAGAGAAGCTCTATTTTAGGCAAGCAACTGAGAGGTCTTTTCTATCCATTGACCCACTCACAGAGTGTGAGCACTATACCTGGTGCACAGACCAAGAACACTGGGCCCTGATTACTCTTCCCTCAGCTTGCTCATAGAGAAAAGGTTTTGTGCTTAGAGAAGCAAGTCTAGAAGACCAGAGCTACTTCTCCTGACTAGTGCCTCACTCATAGAGCATGAAGACAAGTGTACTGGCTTTCCAGGTCCAGAATATTAGTACACAATTTCATCCCAACATGGAGTAAAGCCTTAAGAAGAACTAGCTCTATAGTTCCCCACAAGGAGATTGACTTTATTTGTGATGAAGTACAGATAATGTTAAGCTGATGGGCACTTCAAAAATAATGGAAATAATAGCTGTATACAATTAAAACTATTAGCTTCATGAGAGCAACAAGATAAATGATATACCAGCTAAAGTTTAGCAGACAAACTAGAGAAAGAGGCAGCTAAGAAGAGCCCTCTTGAAGTCAAATCAAGTCTTAAGCTCTAACCTCAAAGACTACCTGGAAAATAAGCCTTAATTTAATTCTAGAAGACTGCCTAATGCATCAGAACATCATTAATTTCAATCTTCTTAAATGCTGACTTTTGGAATTACAATTATACAGAACTAGAAATCAATGCCAGGAGAAAAGCTAAAAAATCCATAATTATGTGGAAATTGAAGAACATATTCCTGAGCAACCAATGGGTCAAAAAAGAAATCAAAAGAGAAATCAAAAAATGTATTGAAACAAATGAAAATGAAAACACAACATATCAAAACCTATGGGTTGCTACATAAGCAGTTCTAAAAGAGAAATTTACAGTAATAATCACCTACATTAAGAAAAAAGAAATACCTCAATCAACCTAACTTTATACCTGAGGTAGCTAGAAAAGGAAGACCAAACTAAACAGATGGAAAGAAATAACAAAAATCAGAGAAATAAAAGAAATAGAGGATATAACACTATAGAAAAGATTAACAAAATTGAAGAGCTAGGAGGTTTTTTTAAAGATAAACAAAATTGACAAAACTTTAACTAGACTAAGTAAAAGAGAAGACCAAAATAAAACTTGAAAAGTGGAGACATTATAACTGTAACCACAAAAATAAAAATGATTATAAGAGACTACTATAAACAATTAAATGCCAACAAACTGGCAACCCTAGGAAAAAATAAATATGTATATCTCCAAAGGAAATATATATATATATGAAATAAAAATAGAATCTCAAAGACATATCTACAGTCTCATGTTCATTGCAGCATTATTCATGATATTCAAGATATGGAAACAACCTATATGTCTGTCAGTGGATGAATGGATAATAAAGATATGTACATATATATATAATATTACATTATGCGTGTGTGTGTGTGTGCGTGTGTGTGTGTGAGTGTGTAAATATATAAGAAGATTCTGTCATTTGAGAGAACATAGATGAAACTTGAAGGCATTATGCTAAGTGAAATAAGTCAGACAAAGACACATACTCTATAATATCACTTATATGTGGAATTTAAGAAAGCCAAACTGAGCAACAGAGAATGGTGATTACCAGGGACTGGGGTTTGGTCAAATGGGAAGATATTGGTTAAAAAGCACAAACTTCTAAGATGAACACGTTTTGGGGATCTAATGTACAGCATGGTGATTATAGTTACTAATATCGTATTATGTACCAGAAAGTTGCTGAAAGAGTTAATCTTAAATGTTCTCACTACAAAAAAAAATGTTAATTATGTGACTTGATGGAGGTGTTAGCTAACAATATGGTGGCAGTTATTTTGCAGTACATAAGTGGATTAAATTAACACATTTTGTGTCTTAAACTTACACTTTGCTGTATGTCAGTTACATCAAAATAAAGTTGGGGGGAAAAGATCAGTTAGCAGTATTTTAGAAGGATGAAAGAAACAAACAGCCAGAGACAGTTCAGCAAAAGCCACTGTCATCCCTGAAAAGGAAGGGGAAGGGTGTCTAAATATGTGCCCAAGGCTACAACTTTTGAAGAACAACATCAGAGGCTGCACACTGTGGAGTTAATACATTTCACTAAAATAGTCCAACCAAGTCACTAAGCAAATAAACAAGAAAACAAGCAAACTGCAAACCACAATAACCCCTGCTGGCTGGATATAGTGGTGGTGAAGGGTTAACACTATCGAGTTACTATAAAAACATCACACACACACACACACACACACACACAATAGATCAGTTGGATATCTCAGACAGTCTCTGTTCTTTTTAATGACATTTATAGAAAATAGTAATCCATTAGCAAGAAACAGAATATAGGTTTAAACTTTGCTTACCAGTGATTTAACTCCAGTTCTCCTCTTTTTAAATAGCACTCAACAATATAGTAACTTAGAAGCCACATTAGTTAATACAAGGGCCATTAACGGCATATATTAAAATTATCGTTTTTATTCACTTTGGATTGGAAAGTGTCAATAAAGTTATGTAATGTTATAACTAGAAAT
>NW_011888920.1:1670340-1676858 GCF_000151845.1 Pteropus vampyrus
CATCTGAGGATCCCGTTAAAATACAAATTTGGTCTCAGGATGTCTGGATCAGGTCCTGAAAATTTTCATTTATAGCAAGCATCCAAGTGATGATGATGCTGAGAGTGGCCAATCATTCTGCTTTGCATAAGACATGGAACTTTAGAGATCAAACTAAGAATGTCTTGCATAAACTGCGGTAGATGGCAAATCTAGCTGTGCATCCATGGAGTATGTTTTATATAAGAGGCTCTGGAGCAGAGGTTCTTAAACTTTAGTGTACTTCAGTTTCACCAGGAAGGTTTGTGAAAACTCAGATTGCTAGTACCTACCCCTGGAACTTCTCCTTTGTAGGTCTGGGGGCAGGTACCGAGATTTTACATTTATTAAAGGTACCTAGATGATACAGATGCTGCCAGTCTGAGGGCTACTCTTTTTGAATCACCAGTGTAAATCAGCTGTTGTTAAATTTGCCTGCAAATTGAAATTAGCTGGAGACCTTTAAAACTACTGAGGGTCAGACCCTGTCTCTAGAGATTGCTTTGGGGTCCAGCCTGGGATTTAAAGAAGGACCACAAGTGATTTTAATATTTTGTCCGGGCTGATATTCATGGTGAATACATATATTATAATTATCTGCAGTTCAAATATAAATTAGTTTTTTGTGTTTGACTTTCATGTTTATTCATGTTACTCTGTTCTATCATCACAGAATATCACGAACAACTGAACAAAGATATTAAAAGTTTGATCCACATTGAGCTTTTTTTTTTTAATGTTCTGATTACCATAGGCCTTAAGAAGAAAGAATTTGAATAAGAGTCATAATTTTTCCACTTTAGAGTAGGCTAGGCCTCTGTCTCTATCTCTAGATACTTTTAGTCATCACGAATTTTTGAAGGCAAGTACAGGGAGGACTGCCTTCTTTATTTGGCCTTCTTGGAAAAATCCTCTTCTTTATTTGGCTCATTCTTTCCTGCTTCTCCCTCCCATACCCCCTTTTCTCTTGTACCTTTTTCTCCCTTTCTCCCTGTCTCCCTCTCCCTCTTCCTCTCTCTCCCCTTATGACAACTACCACCATCTCTACATCAAAATAGCAGATTTCTAATACCCATTTTCCCAGTCTGTTTTCTTGTTCACTGACAGAAACTGTATTAACATCCTCTGTTTCTTGTGATATTTACTGTCATATTTATAAGTATAACATACTGTTATTTAAGAAGTTACAGTTTTTGACATTATGTGTTGACTTTTTATATGGAAGATAAGAATTTAACTTTTTACATAATGCTCCTCACAAAGAAATCATTACTTTCTCTATCATCTTCTCAACATATTTATGTCAACCATTTCTGATTAAACCAATACTTAATGTATGTTCTTAGGAGGATATAAATATTATTTACAGTTGAACCACAAATCATATCTAATCACATTTCTTTTCTTGTAAAATTTTGTTTCTCCTGGTGTTATAATTGCCTCTTTTTGTTTGTTTGCTTGCTTGCTTATTTTTTTTAATGCCTAAAACCAACCACCTTATCCCTAATCTCTCCTATGTAAATGTAAATGTCCGATCACCATATTTGTACAGAGCTGGTATTTCACAAGTTTCACTTTTCTTGTTTTGTCCATTTGTTTTTCATGAGTACATCTTTTAATAATCTCTTGTTCTTTATTCCAGTTTCAACTGGAGTCCTGTCAGCCTTGTTTTGTTGAAGTACATACTTGAGTAACTTTCTGAGAAAGGGTGTATGAGAGGTAAATTTCTTTTGGATATTGCTTGTGAGTTAGGTTTACTGGTTTAGAGGATCTAAGATATTTTAGGTTGAAAATAATTTTTGATTTTTTAGAAAAGGAAATTTTTTAATTTTACTAAATTATATCTACTAGCATTGCATTTGAGAAATGTATTGCCATTCTGTGTCTTAAGTTTTTATAAGATCTTTTTCTGTTTGTTTTTAAGCTTTTAAAATATACTTTTAAACTGGTGTTTTGAAATTTTTTCATGAGATACTTTAGTGTTGCATAAAATAGGCCAGGCATTCATAAGAAGCTTTCTATCTGGAAATGTAAGCCCTTCAATTCTGGGACTTTTTCTTATCTTTACTTCTTTTTAAAATTTCTTTTCCTGAAGTGTTGAACCCCATATAATAAGTCTCCTTCTTATGTGTTTACTATGTTTTTTTCAATAACTTTTTACTTTCTTGGAAATTTACTCAACTTTATTTTCTACACCTTTTGATAAAATTCCTATTTCAATTATCATTTACAAAAGATTATTTTTCAAATTCTTTGAATAGTTCAGTTTATAAGATCCTCTTCTTGCTTCATAAATACAATTTTTTTCTTATTTCTTTTAAGAAATTAATTACAGTTCCTTGGCATTTTCTCTTAAACTGCTATATTTCATAGTTTTTATCTTTCTATTATTTTAAATTTTGCCTTTTTCACATTTGAGGCCTTTATCCCCCCAAATATCTGGTTGTTCTCTTATTTAAAGGTGAGGCAACAAAAAGTTTATTGGAAGCTTTTGTGTGTGGTGAAGAAGAGTGATAAAAATGTTGACAGTTGGGATTCAGTGTATGGTAATTAGATGGGATCTGGGTATTTTGTCAGAACACCCCCAAATGTCAGGATTGGTAGGTCTTATATTTTAGGCCAATCTGTGTTTTCCAGAGAGGAATTATATAGTTTCTTGGTCTAGGGAGTACTCTTAGCTGATGGCTTTATGTGAATTACCCAGAGTAAAGGATTATAAGTTTTGCAGTGCATTGTGCAAGTATTTTTAATTAATTTCTCTGTTCTCAGTTAGGTATATTACGACTATTCTCAGTTGTGGCTGGTAGCTGAGTCCAGAGCTCCTTTAATTCAACTTCTCCAAAGATTAAACTTCCAGCTTTCTGCTGGATTTGAGGAAAGTCTGAAGATTGAAAAATTTATACAACAAACAAACAAGTAAAGAAAAAAATACTTTTTAATCAGTCCTCATTTATCTTGCCTAATATGTTTCTTTCCTGAGTTCTGCAGCTTCTCTTTTCTAGGACTCTGAAGCACGAATCAGTTAGTTTCTTGGCTTCTACTCAGGCAGGCTGAAGTTTCACTTTCCTTTGTCAACTTGAGTGTCATGTCCTATTTACTCCACCTTCCAAAACTGTTTAGATATCTTTTTTTTTGTTTTATTTCGCATTTTATTTATTCCGTTGATTTTGTTATTTTAAAGTCTTTATTATCATGTTCTTTTTTATCTTTATTTTCTTTATTATCATGTGGCTTTTGGAAAGGAATTAAAGTACAGTCTATCTCAATCTGCTTCATTTAATGGGATAAACTGAACCCTTCTAATTTTCCCTTACACAAAATGGTTGTAAGACAAGACTTATCATCTTTTCCTGCTTGGAAAGAAAGGTCATTATTGCCTTATTACTCATCCTCCCTTAATAAGAAAGGTGGAACAAGATTGAGGCTTATAGGAAATAAGGCTATTTAGGCTTACCTAACCTGAGCAAAAGTGTTTGTTCTCATACATACATTTCTAGCTTAGCAGGGTTTCACAATAAAGTTTGAAACCAGATTTTCAACTAATAATCCAGTCTTTGTCCCTCAATGTCCTCTGGGTATTTAATTTCCCTGGAATATTAAGAAATAGATAAAGTAATGCATAAAATAGTTGTTGACAGCATTGGGCATTCCTGAGTTCTCTGTCAAAATACTATGTCTTCTCTATATATGATATATATATATATATATATCATATATATATCATATATATATATCATATATATGCATGTATTATATATACACAAATATCATTTTAAAACTATAACTTTCAAGAAGGGCATCTTGCCAAGTATTAATAGTACATAACTGGATTGTAAGAATTTGGATATGTTCTTTATTTATATTTTCAAGTTGTCTGCCAAAGAATATGCATTTCGTGTTAGATGCGGAAATTCTAATATAGAAATTATAACCCAGGATCTCCAACTTTAGTGAAAGTAACTACTGATAATTTCCTGAAAACTTAAAGAAAGTCAGGAGAAGATGATAATGAGAGAAGCTTGAAAGTTCCCGCTATTCTTTAAGATCAATTACTAAATTTCAGTCTGGTACCTTGGGATACATGGTTCTAATCACCTTTCTGATAAGCTTGGAGTTACCCTGAACTTCTCTTATCTTCCTGAAAACTTGAGTAGGTCTTAGAGACAGAAAAAATAGTAGTGATGTTAATTCCTACTATGAATGGCCTCATTGCTCTGATCTTATGCACTAGACTTTCACTAGCCTTAGTGTTTTAACACAGAATAAACATCTGAGGCTCTCGTGTAGATTTCCCCAATGTGTCTTATCAATCTGGGCAAGAAAATGAAGACTAGTAGGATTTGCCATGTATATCGTTCAGTACACTTGTTCCATCAAATTGTATTTTAATATTCCACTCAGCCCATAAATAAGTTTAACAGTTTTCTGTAGCATAGTAATTTGCAGAATGCATATGCGAGGTCATTGAACCATTGTGTTCCTCATCAAAGTAAAAGGAATTATATTAATCTTTTCACTGTCTCTCTTCACATTCAGAAGAATGACTGATTGTTCAACTTATGCTTGAGTACCACGTGGTCCCAAACAGATGGAGACCATTCAGGCAGAAGCTCAGTTAGACAAAGATGTACTCCACGATTTTGGGTATGTGAAGAGAAACAATTGGATGGGCTTCCTTTTCTTACACTTTTGGTTTCTGAACTGGAGGGGAAAAAATCCTGTATTTATTGCTGTCTCTTCTATCTATCTGGATTCTATTGCATTTGCAATTAATCCAACCCTCCAAATGAATCAGTTAATGCTGGAACTTATAAAATATATGTAAACACTTTATTATTTTATTTCAGAAATGGAAATGTGGTAATATTATTGCAACCTTAGGTCTTTTCCTCTTAATTTACTTTCTTTAACCCTGGTCCATTCATTTATTTCAAAAAAATATTTATAACATACTCTTTATAGTAGGCACTTATCTAAGGCTCTGAAGATAATGTGATAAATAAAATGTAGAAGCCCAGAGCCTCATGTGACTTACATTCTAGTGAGTAGATAAATAAAAATAACAATAATCAAAATAAGTAAGGAAAAATAATATGTCATGATGGTTCCTGTAGAGTATAATAACACAGGTTAAGAGGAAAGAGTCTACCCGTAAAGCAGGAAGCTTATCATTTTACATAACAAAATCATGGAAGACATCTTCAATGAGGTACCACTTGTAAATGAGTAAGTAAAACCTGTATATAATTGAAAAAAGAGAATGTAAAGGTTTTGAAATAGGAAACGCAGGTTTACATTACGTGCTGGAGAAACAGCAAAGAGCTAATAACAAAGTAAGGCGAGAAAACAGGAAAGTAGGGAAAAAGCAGAAAGGAAGCCAGGTATCAGATCATGTAGAGATGTTTAGGCATTTGTAAGGACTGAAATTCTATTCTAAGTGAAACAGGAAATCATTAGAATATTTTGTGCAGAAAGTACATGACAATTTAGATTTCAAAGAGGTCACTCTAGCTGCTTGTTTGAGTTTTGTAGAAACATGGCAGTTGGGGGGAAGAATACAGTAATAATCAAGATAAGATATAATAGTGGCTTAACCCAAGATATGGCACAAAATTATGATGAGCAGTTACAATCTGCATATATTTTGGAAAAAAAAAAAAAAACTACTAACAGGATTTGGTGATATATTGATTGGGGGGTAGAAGGATCAAAAAAGTTTAAAAAGATATTCCTTAAAATTATAATAGAAACTGACATTTCTGGAATGATGGAGTAAAGACTTCTGAAATTTCTCTTCCTTAGAAGCAATAAGAGTACTAGAAAAAATTGTCAGAATAAAATATTTTAGAACACTGGAAATTAACTGAAGGATTGCAGCAATCCAAGGAGCATTTTTTTTTTAAATGGCCGAATCTGTAAGCTTTGTGATGTTTTAATTTCCCGTTTCCATTTCCTCTTTCCAACTTTATGGTAGATATGAAAAATAAGAGCCTTCTAGTATGGTGATAATTGGCAGGCTGATATAGAAAACAGGGTTGGAGTGCCTTCAAAGCCATATTCTCAGCACATTGTCATGAATGGACCTGTATGTTTGTTTGTTTTTGTTTCTGGAATACTGCAATTGTATACCAATATATATTTGACTTGATTTATGGCTTGCCCACTGCAAAAAATGTCTTTTCTCTGGGACATTTGTGTAAAACTACTAGACACAATTGACTGACTTTGCAGCTGGCTGAGCTATGGATAACAGCAGGTACAAAGAATAGGCTAGCAAAAATACTTAAAAGAAAAAGCTAGGAAATGAGATGTCTATAGGACCTTTGAATAGTTCTGAAAATTTCTTGGAATAAAGAAGGTCATGCACAAATGTAAGAATGGCCTGTGTTTATGCTTGGGAAACCATGAAAAAGTCCTAAGCTCTCACCTTTGCTTGACTTTGAGGCTCTGCACAAGTGGAAAATGAAGTTAAGGAAGAGTTGTTAACTGCCTGGCTGATG
>NW_011888920.1:1678001-1679413 GCF_000151845.1 Pteropus vampyrus
TTTTATTATGGTGACATTGGTTAATGAAATCGAGTAAGTTTCAAGTGTATAATTCAACAATAAGGCATATATATATTGCATGGTGTATTCACATCCCATACTTAGATTTCTTTCTGTCACCACATATTTGACCCCTTCTACCCTAGCTACCTCCCCCTTCTCCGTGCCACCCTCTGGTAACCACTAGTCTATTGTCCATGTCCATGAGTCTCTTGTTTGTCCTGTATATTTGTTGCTTTTAGGTTTATGTCCCACATATAAGTGATATCATGTAGTTTTCAACTTTTTCTGTCTGGCTTATTTTGCTTAGCATGATTATCTCAAGATCCATTTATGTTGTCTCAAATGGTAGTATTTCATCTCTTTTTATGGCTGAGTAATATTCCATTATATATATGTACCACAGCTTCTTTATCCAATTATCTATCGTTTGGTTGCTTCCATAGCCTGGTCAACATGAATAATGCTGCTATGAACATCAGCGTGCAAACATGTTTTGGATATGAGTTTTCAAGTCTTTGGGGTAAATACTCTGTAGAGGGATTGCTGGATCATATGGTAGGTCAATTCTTAGTTTTTTGAGGAACCTCCACACTGTTTTCCATAGTGGCTGTACCAATTTGCAGTCACACCAGCAGTGTATGAGGATTCCTTTTCCTCTGCCTCCTCTCTAACACTTGTTATTACTTGTCCTGTTGATAACAGCTATTCTAACAGGTGTGAGATGGTATCTCATTGTGGTTTTGATTTGCATTTCCCTAATAGCTAGCGATGTTGAGCATCTTTTCATATGTGTGTTGGCCATCTGTATGTCTTGTTGGGAGAAGTGTTTGTTCAGGTCCTCTGCGTATTTTTTGATTGGATTATTTGTTTTTTTGTTGTTATTGAGTTGTATGAGTTCTTTGTATATTTTGGATATTAGAACCTTATTGGAGGCATTGCTTGCAAATATATATTCCCATTCAGATGGTTGTCTCTTTACCTGTTGATGCTTTCTTTTTCGGTGCAGAAGCTTTTTAGTTTGATGTAGTCTCATTTCTTTATTTTTGCTTTTACTTCCCTTGCCTTTGAGGTCAAATTCATAAAATCCTTTTTAAGTCCAAGGTCCTTGAGTTTAGTTCCCATGTTTTCTTCTATACAATTTATTGTTTCAGGTCTTATATTCAGGTCCTTAATCCATTTTGAATTAATTTTGGTGTGTGATGGAAGACAACAGTCAGTCTAGTTTCATTCTTTTGCAGGTGGTTTTCCAGTTTTCCCAGCACCATATATTGAAGAGGCTTTCCTTTCTCCATTATAAGTTTTTGGCTTTTTTTGTCGAAAATTACTTGCCCGTATAAATATGGGTTTATTTCTGGACTCTCAATTCTGTTCCACTGGTCTGTGTGTGGAATTCTGCCACTGGTATTCTG
>NW_011888920.1:1679463-1681714 GCF_000151845.1 Pteropus vampyrus
TCGAAAATTACTTGCCCGTATAAATATGGGTTTATTTCTGGACTCTCAATTCTGTTCCACTGGTCTGTGTGTGGAATTCTGCCACTGGTATTCTGCCAATACCATGTCATTATGATTACTGTCACTTTGTTGTATAATTTGAAGTCAGGCAGAGTGATGCCGCCAGCCTAGTTATTTTTTCTCAGAATGGCTTTGGCAATTTGGGGTCTTGTGTACTTCCGTACAAATCTGATGATTTTTTGTTTTATATCTTTAAAAAATGCCTATGGGATTTTGATGAGGATTGCATTAAGACTGTATAATGCTTTAGGTAATATGGTCATTTTAACTATGTTGATTTTTCCAATCTGAGAAGACAGAAGATCTTTCCATTTCTTTGTATCTTCTTCAATTTCTTTTAATAGGGGCTTATAGATTTCATTATATAGGTCCTTCACATGTTTCATTAGATTTATTCCTAAGAATTTTATTCTCTTTGTTGCAATTGCAAAAGGAGTTATCTTTTTCACTTCTTTTTCTGGCAATTTATTATTAGAGTATAGAAACGCTATGGAATTTTGAACATTGATTTTATATCCAGAAACTTTACCCTATTTGCTTATTGTTTCTAGTAGTATTCTTGTGGAGTCTTTAGAGTTTTCTATATTGAGAATCATGTCACCTGCGAATGGTGACAGTTTGACCTCTTCATTTCCTATTTGGATGCCTTTTATATCTTTCTCTTTCTTGATTGCACTTGCTAGGACCTTCAATGTTATATTGAATAACAGTGGCAATAGTGGACAGCCTTATTTTGTTCTTGATCTTAGAGGGAAGGTTTTCAGTTTTTACCATTATGTATAATGTTGGCTGAGGGTGTGTCATAGATGGCCTTTATTATGTAAAGTACTTTCCTTCAATATTGATTTTGTGAAGTGTTTTGATCATAAATAAATGCTGTGCCTTGTCAACAGCTTTTTCTGCATCTATTGATATGATCATATGATTCTTATTTTTTAATTTGATTATGTGGTGTATCACATTAGTTGATTTGCATATGTTGAACCATCCCTGTGCTCCTGGGATGAAGCCCACTTAATCGTAGTATATAATCTTTTTAATATGTTGCTGTTTTCAATTAGCTTGTGTCTTATTTAGAATTTTTGCATCTGTGTTCATGAGAGATATTGGTTTGTAGTTCTCTTTTTTGTGTGTTATCTTTACTGGGTTTCGGTATCAGGATAGATAATATTGTCCTCATAAAATGAGATAGGAAGTATTGCCTCCTCATTGATTTTTTGGAAGAGTTTGAGGAGAATGGATAATAATCTTCTTTGAATGTTTAGTAGAATTCACTGATGATGCCATATGGTGCTGGACTTTTACTTTTTGGTAGGTTTTTGATGATTGTTTCAATTTCCATACTGCTGATCGGTCTACTTAGATTTTCCAGTTCTTGATTCAGTCTAGGAAGGTTATATCTTTCTAAGTACTTGTCCATTTCTTCTAGGTTATTAAATTTGGTATTATATACTTTTTCATAGTGTTCTTGTATGTTTCTTTGTATTTCTATGGCGTTTGTCCTAATTTCCCCTCTTTCATCTCTGATTTTGTTTATTTGTGTTCTTTCTCTTTTTTCTTTAGTGAATCTAGCCAGACTTTGTCAATTTTATTAACTTTCTCAAAAAGCCAGCTCTTCGTTGCATTTTTTTCTATTGTTTTTGTTTTGTTTTGTTTTCAATTTCATTTAATTTTGCTCTAATTTTTATTATTTCTTTCTTTCTGCTGACTTTAAGCTTCATTTGTTCTTCCTTTTCTAGTTTTTTAAAATGAAATGTTAGGTTGTTTATTTGGGTTCATTCTTGTTTTTTGAGATAGGCCTGTAATGGTGTGAACTTTCCTCTTATGACCGCTTTTGCCGTGTCCCAAAAGTTTTAATATGTTGTACTATTATCATTTGTTTCTATATATCTCTTGATCTCTCGTTTTATGTACTTGTGGTAGCTCTTATCCTCAGATCCCACACTCAGATGTACTGGTGTGCAATTTGGGTGTTTTCTATTGAGTTTTAGATGTTCAGTTTATTGTCGTTTTAAGGGGAGCGATCTGGGGACATCTCTCACTCTGCCATACTTCTGATGTCACTACATTCACAGACATTTAAATTAGGAATATTGAAATAAAAAGGCATGTAGCCAACACATGTCATTTGTTGACTTTTCGATAGTTGCCATTCTGACTGACATGAGATTATATCTCATTGTGGTTTCAA
>NW_011888920.1:1681764-1697493 GCF_000151845.1 Pteropus vampyrus
TTGATTCAGTCTAGGAAGGTTATATCTTTCTAAGTACTTGTCCATTTCTTCTAGGTTATTAAATTTGGTATTATATACTTTTTCATAGTGTTCTTGTATGTTTCTTTGTATTTCTATGGCGTTTGTCCTAATTTCCCCTCTTTCATCTCTGATTTTGTTTATTTGTGTTCTTTCTCTTTTTTCTTTAGTGAATCTAGCCAGACTTTGTCAATTTTATTAACTTTCTCAAAAAGCCAGCTCTTCGTTGCATTTTTTTTCTATTGTTTTTGTTTTGTTTTGTTTTCAATTTCATTTAATTTTGCTCTAATTTTTATTATTTCTTTCTTTCTGCTGACTTTAAGCTTCATTTGTTCTTCCTTTTCTAGTTTTTTAAAATGAAATGTTAGGTTGTTTATTTGGGTTCATTCTTGTTTTTTGAGATAGGCCTGTAATGGTGTGAACTTTCCTCTTATGACCGCTTTTGCCGTGTCCCAAAAGTTTTAATATGTTGTACTATTATCATTTGTTTCTATATATCTCTTGATCTCTCGTTTTATGTACTTGTGGTAGCTCTTATCCTCAGATCCCACACTCAGATGTACTGGTGTGCAATTTGGGTGTTTTCTATTGAGTTTTAGATGTTCAGTTTATTGTCGTTTTAAGGGGAGCGATCTGGGGACATCTCTCACTCTGCCATACTTCTGATGTCACTACATTCACAGACATTTAAATTAGGAATATTGAAATAAAAAGGCATGTAGCCAACACATGTCATTTGTTGACTTTTCGATAGTTGCCATTCTGACTGACATGAGATTATATCTCATTGTGGTTTCAACTGGCATTTCCCTGTTGATTAGTGAAATTGAACATCTTTTCATATATCTGTTGGCCATCTCTATGTCTTCTTTGGAGAAATATATTTTCATATCTTCTCTTATTTTTTGATCGGATTGTTATTTTTTTGTTTTTGTTACTAAGTTGTATGTGTTTCTGATATATTTGGATGTCAACCCCTTATCGGATATATCATATTCTACCATTCGGTAGGTCGCCTTTTTGTTTTGTTTGTTTCCTTCGCTATGCAGAAGATTTTAACTTTGATATACTCCCATTTGTTTATTTTTGCTTGTTTCCCTTGCTGGAGGGGATGTATCCAAAAAGTTGTTACTCAGACTAATATCAAACAGTTTACTTCCAATGTTTTCTTCTAGGAGTTTTATGGTGTCAGGCCTTACATTTAAGTCTTTAACCCATTCTGAATTTATTTTTAATATGGTATAAGAGAATGGTCCAGTTTCAATTTTTTGCTTCTATCTGTCCAGTTTTACCAACACCACTTGTTGAAGGGACTGTTGTTACTCCAGTGTATATTTTTACTCCTTTGTCATAAATTATTTAACCATATAAGTGAAGATTTATTTCTGGGCTCTCTATTCTGTTACATTGATCTATGTGTCTGTTTTTGTGCCAGTGTCATACTGCTATGATTATTATAGCTATATGACATATTTTGAGATCGGGTAACAATGATACCTCCAAATTTGTTCTTCTTTCTCAAGATTACTTTGGCTATTTATGGCTTTTTGTGGTCTATATAAATTTTAGAATTACTTGTTCTAGTTCTGAGAAGAATGACATTGGCATTTCGATATGAATTGCTTTGAATCTATACATTGCTTTGGGTAGTATGGCCATTTTAATAATATTAATCCTTCCAATCTATGAGCACAGTATTCATATATCCTTCCATTGTTTTGTGTCCTCTTTAATTTCTTTCTTTAATGGCTTGTAGTTTTCAGATTGCAGGTCTTTTACCTCCTTGGTTAAGTTTATTTCTAAATATTTTGTTCTTTTTGATGCAGTTGTGAAAGAGATTGTTTTCTTCATTTTTCCTTCTTATTGTTCATTATTAGTGTTTAGGAATGCAATAAATTTCTGTATTTTAAGGGAACTCTCATACACTGTTGGTGGGACTGAAAACTGGTGCAGTCCCTATGGAAAACAGTATGAAGATTCCTCAAAAAGTCTAAAAATAAATATACCGTATGACTTACCAATTGCATTCTTAGGTATTTATCCAAAGAAAATGAAAACATTAATTTGAAAAGATATATTCACCCCTATGTTGATTGCAGCATTATTTACAATAGCCAAAATATGGAAGCAACCTAGGTGTCCATTGATAGATAATTGGATAAAGAAGTGGTACGTACACACACACACACACACACACACACACACACATACACACCCAATAGAATATTACATAGCAATAAGCAATAAAAAGAATGAAATGTGGCCATTTGTGACAACATGTTTGGATCTAGAGGGCATTATGCAAGTGAAATAAGTTAGGCAGAGAAAGAAAAATAACATATGGTTTCATTTATATGTAGAATCTAAAAACAAAACAAACAAAACAAAAACAGGTTTGTAGAAACAGAAACCAACAAGATGGTTACTTTCCTGGGGGTTGGGGGTAGAGGGTAAGTGAAAAGAGCAAGAGGAATATAGTCAATAATATTGTGAGAAGTTTATACAGTGATCGATGATTGCTAGAATTAGTGAACACATTTTAAGATATAAAAATGTTGAATCGCTATATCGTATACCTGAAACTAATGAAACCAATATAAGATCGTATACCAACTATGCTTAAATAAAAATAAATTTAAAAAATAAAGCATGTAGCAGTTTAATCAATTGGGATGTCAACAGAGAGGAGGTAGCATCCTCAAATTAAGATAATTCAAGAAAGTCTTAATAAAGTCTCAGAGGTGTGATCAAGGAATAATAGATTTGGTTGGAGCAAAGGGAGGACATTTCTGGGAGAGAGAATAGCAGGCTGGTCCTGGAGGTCTTAAGGCAGTAATAGTGCAGAATGACTGGCACCAGTAAGAAAATATAAGGAGATGAGACTTAAAAAACTGAGAGGAAATAAAAAAATAAAAGCTTTTATTTAAATATGATAATGTGAGACATACTTGGATTAAAAACTCTCTTAAGGGATGCTAAAAATTTGAGGATTCCAGAGTTGTGTAATCTCTGCAAAGGTTGTATTTCAGTTGTTCTATAGGATCAAATATATGTCATTGGGTCCCTGAATTTAGTAAATACCCACATATTCCTCTCAAAGAAGCTAAATCTTTTTTTCCCTTCTGAGATAAGTACCAGAAAATGCTAATTTTCCTTTCTGAACAATCACTCATGTTCCTTGCATCTCCTCTTTTGGCTCTCTTCTGGGCTAAATGTTGCTACTGAATCTGTTTGAG
Organism: Pteropus vampyrus; assembly: GCF_000151845.1. Lineage (NCBI taxonomy): Eukaryota > Metazoa > Chordata > Mammalia > Chiroptera > Pteropodidae > Pteropus > Pteropus vampyrus. The sequence continues at coordinate 1,685,019 of NW_011888920.1, forward strand.
GAGCCTTTAATATCCCCAAGATAAGTGGCAAATTCTGAGTAGGAGAGTCAAATATAACCAACTTCCATTAAAATGTACTCCTATAAAAATTCTTAGTAGCTTGATGATGTTGTAGAACTGGCTTTTAATGGAAGTAAACTTTTCTTTTAAAAATCAACTACTTTTATGAACACAAGCCAGACAGAACTTCTAAAAATATGAAGAAAATGTGCACTTCCCTATTTCTCCAACTAAGTACAAGAAAAGGGGAAGACAGAAACTTTTAGACAATAGCCACCCTACTCCAGTCAAAAACCACAGACAAAACTGTTATCCCTCCCCCATCTATTCTAGCAAAGGCTAAGTGGGAAGCCTAGACTTTCACCCTCTTCAGACTGTAACGAGTGGCCCAAACCTCCTCATCAGGATGGTGTGAGAGAAAGTTGAATAAGGAACTAGAACTTTCATCCTAGAAGGATGGTAAGGACCTCCGCCCCATGGTGCCAAGGGAGACTCCACAAGGAGTCTGGATGTCCACCCACCACCAAACACTATTGAGATGATGCTCTTCCTTTCTAGTAGGGTGATTATGAGATATTGAGAACTTTGACTATCACCAGTTACCAATGAGACCATCATTTCATATTGTCAGTAAAAGCCAGGTGGGAACAGTAATGAGGTCCTCCAACCCCTCCAAGTCAGGGGTGTATTACTGAAGGCCTACTGGGGAGCTGGAACTCCCATTCTTATCTAGCAGTTATGAGGAGCCCACTCCTCAAGTGTCAACAGAGGCCAAGTGAGGGACCTGGACTACTCCCACAAGTGTATGTGTGGGCCACTGCAGGTGAACTCAGTGAGCAATGTATTCAACCAAGTGATAATTATTTTCATGGTCTAGGACTATGCCAATCTAAAAAGAGAATACAGATGGCTGAATCAGAATGGTTTCAATTCCTAGGGCCCCTTTTATCCAGATAGCTACTCAGAGACATATCATTTGGGCTTCCTTGGGGTAGGACTCAGGGAAAGAAGAAAGCATCATGCTTAGGACTGGTTGTGGCAAATTTTCAAATTAAGCCTCTGTATCCTCACCCCCATCATTAACCTGGAGATGTCCAAAAGGAAACAAATCCTTGTTGAAGAAAGCCATTTTCAGTGACCCAAACTGCCTTACTCAGGTGTGTAGAACAGGATGAGTTGAGAATGGTAGAATCAAAAATTTTTTTGAGTTGATTTTTACTAGTCCATTCCACCTCATGTCTACTCCAGCAACCTGAGGTTAATAGGGGTATGAAGGGTCCATCAAATGCCATGACAATTGATCTATTGTTAAGTGGTCTTTAAGACAAAATGCGCACCATTGTCAGAATGTAGATGATCTGAAAAGCTGAAAACATGACAGTTTGGTTCAAGGACAAATACCAGAGTCGGACTGGAACAGCAGTGAAGCACAACAGTTGATTTGAGATGGGGCCAACAATTCTATGTGGTCAATTTGTCAGAAGCAGGCTTCACCCCATGCCATGTGGTCTCTCTCACCATGAGACAAATGGAATTATTGTTGATACAAGTCACAAGTTTGGCAGACATTGGTAACTTTTGCATGAGAATCATAGTCTTTAATTTTGAGCCTAGTCCACGATGGTGGATATGTTGCCATGTCTGGCTTGAGGTAGAGATGGCAGTGATGGAGTGATGCTGGTTTGATCAGCAATTTGATTGTAGTCAGTTTCATCAGAGAATAGGTTCTTATTATGGGAACCTACCTGAGTGACCCAGACCATCCAATCGACAACAGTGATTTACCTCTGCATTTCATGGCTCCAAAAATAGGAATCTTTAATATGCTGGTCTATAGTCTTCCAACTGAGAACCTAGATGGCTAGTAAACTTAGTAGAATATGTCGTATTTGGTTCTTAGGAGTATTGTCTAAGGCAAGATGATAACTTTAAGTTTAGCCTATTGTGCTAACTGGCCCTAACCACAGTGATTCTTCCAGAGTTGCCATTGCTCTATGAGGGATCCTTATATTATTCTACTTGCTCCTTTCTGGTATTTTTTTTCCTCTGGCTTTGGTTTATTCCTAACATGCTTACTCAGCTGAAGGCTTAGAGTAGCCCTCTGCATATCTCCAGAGTTCTGTCTTCCTTGAATTCTGAACTCTTTTTTCCTCCGCTTGGTGAGACTACTGATCTCTACATAGATTCCCATCTCCTCTGTACTAAGACCTGTCTCCTACCAGTAAGGTGGGAAATCATCGAGCACATTTAGTTCACGCCTCTGCTCTCAGTGATTACTGTCCTGTGCTTCCGGTTATTCAGTAGGTGAAATTGTCATTTCCTACATTTTGTCTAGTTTTGAAGTTTTTCTAGATGGCCCAAAGCAGAAGCTCCCTATTCTTATTTATAGTGGGAGCAGTAAAAAGGGGCTATTTCTTGGAAAATTCTTCCTCTAGAAGAAAAATAAGGGCCTGGGTGGTCAGACGTTGGGGGGGAAAAAAAAAGACAACATAGGATACATTCAGAAATAAGAATTGTACAAAAGCTTGGTGTGTTCTTTTGAACTATTTTTAGGAGGATCCTAAGCACCATATGAGAATTGAATCTGCAGATTCTCAGCCTAATTCTTAAAACAATAAGCCAAAGAGAAGTAGCCAAGCTTTTTACAGTTTCACCAATGGCGTTACAGGATGCTCCTGTGATTATGAGTTTATTGACCTTTTCTTCATCCTGCTTTGCACACACTTTTCTTGGCAAGCACACTCTTTGCTGTGAGCCTGATGAATTACATTCTGGGCTGGGAGCAGTCTCAGCATCACAGCACCAGTTTGATGGACCACAGGCTGAAGATAAATGAGTAGGGAATATATACGATTTATTCATTTTCCCATATAACTATTCCAGCCAAGATCCTTTGCAAGGCAAAGGCAAAGCTAAAACAGATATCATTAACTTACTAACCTACTCCTCCCAACTACTGGCTCTTCTCTCTTGACATATATATGATTTTAAATAGCCACACATCTAAATGCAGATCTCATCTCTGCTTATGTTTTAAAGTTCATCTATTCAACTTTTCTTCCTTTTTGGAATTGTTCTTGATCAGTTTGGAAACAAATTTTTTGCTCTCCTTTTAAATGATGAGACAGTTTGATCAGTTCTTGTTTTCTTGTACATTCCCTACATTTCAATTATCTTTTGACCAATTTTCAGTTCTCAAAACTATAGTGGAAGTCTCTGAGAGACTATTGTCTTTTTTAAGCTCTAAGTATATGAACTAGGAAGAGAGAAAGGAAAAGTAAAGAGCAGCCATTGAGGGACTTTTTTATTCTGTAGCAGGCTCTCTATTTGAGATTATTTATAAAGTAACTCATTCAACATCCTTGTGATGTAGATGTCATTGTTCTTAATTAACAAACTAAGAAATATATACTGAGAAAAACCAAGACCTGTGCCTAAGTTTTTTCAGTTCTCCAAATTCACAAATTCTTTCTCTTATATTCTTCTCTTTTGCAAATTTATTTAGAAAATCAAGCACAGATTGTTCTGTAATATATATATATATGTATATATATGTATGTATACACATATATATACACATATATATACACATATATACACACACATACACACATATGTATGTATATTTTTACACACATTATATATATACACATATATGTGTATATATACACACACACACACATATATACACACACACACATATATATATTTTAAACAGTAATACGATTTCATGTTTATTATTATATGTATAAGCAGTTCAGAAATATAAAAGGTGGCTTCATTATTCCCAATCATATCTCATCTTTCTCCTCTGAGAAACCAATATTAATAATTTTGAGTTTGTATTATTTATATACAAATACATTCAAACACACAAATTTATAATTTGGTAACTTTTATATGACATATTCATTATGTTTTTCAACTTACTTGTTTTAATCTAGACTAAATTTGATTTTTTTTTTCTAGGAATCATAATATGTTGACTTTTAAAATTGCCACATGGTATCCTATTGCATGTGGTAGCTTAATTTTTAAATCACTCACTGCCCTATTGTTAGAGGTATAGAATTTCTATAATTTTTATGTTGTAAATAATACTGCAGCCAATATCCATATACTTACATCATTTTTTTACATGTACAAATGTATTATTCATTTGCTTACTGTATTTGGCTCTTTCTCCTTTTCCAAGAGTCTGTAGTTTAATTAGCAAATGCACAGTCCAGTAGCTCTGCCAGGTTTACCTCAATCTTGCTAGGGAGTTTAAATGATCCCCTCCTCATTCCAGCAGTTTTATGCTGACTGATATTGCCAGCCAGACATCAAATTCCTAATTCACAGCCATTCGGCTCAGAAAAGTATTGGGTGTTCTAGTACTTAAATTGTCAGAGCAGGTTCATAGAATTATAGGATAAGAGATTAAAATGACCTGTTGGGTCAACTGTTCTATACACCTGCCAGCAAAAGATTGTTCCTTACAATGTACATTATTAATGGAATGAACTGGAATATAATTTTTTTTAAAAATCAATCTTTCCACTTGAACGAAAAAAAAAAAAAAGGAAGAAGTTGTCAATGAGAACAGGGATCCATTTAAATAAATGATTTCAGAGTTATGTAAAGAATGGTGATATAGCTATATTTCAACAGAATTATGTTGAGCAGTGTCATTTTGTCTAATTTAAAATATTCTATCAGTAGAACCTCTACCATTCTCTTAGGACACTATTTCATTATTTAAGACTGATTACAAGTAGGAAAAAAAATTACCTTTCAGATAAATTTGCTAATATTCTTAAGTTTTAGCTGGGAAAAGTTTGATAACTAAGGGACTGGACCATATTCTGATTTCATAAATAGTGACTTAAAGAAGAATGCTGTCAAGTTCGAGATGTGACCCTTCTCATACACAAATGTACAATTTGGTACTACATCATAGATTTTGTAAAAATTAAGTGAGACCAAACTGTTCTTAGCACAGTTCCTGACACAAACTTGCCAAATATTGCCTTTTCCTTTATTCCATCCCATTTATTCACCTTCCTTGCCAACTAAATTCATGTTCTAATTCTTTCAGTCTAAGCTATTCTTATTAAAAATATATTGAGTTGCAACTCTATTCTAAACATTGTGGGATGTAACATTCAATGGAGAGGGGGAGTAAAGGGTGATTGCCCTGCCCTTTTGGATATTGTAACCTAGTTAGGAAATCAGTTATTAATCAAAGAATCACAGGAATAGATGGAAAAAAATTAAACTGTGGTAGGTGAAAGAAACATGCAACAGGAGAGTCTAGACTATTAGATCTAATCTGCGTAGTCAGAGCAAGATCCTGAATGGCGAATCTAAGTTTGCAAGATGCAGAGGAGAGGCCTGAGTATTCTATACAGAGGGAAAATATCGAGCAGATGTTCTGTTGTGAGAGGAAGCATGGTAACAGCAGTAATTGAGTGAAAGGCAACTTGGCTGGCGAGCAGAAAGTAAGAAGATTATGGATCAGATGAAGCTGAGAAGATACAAGAGCAAGAAATGGAAACATGTTGGACAGGAACAAAAATGGCTGTAAGGAAACCATTTAGTATTTTGGGAAAGATATCATGCATAGTTGGATTAAAGAAGAGATGTGGTAAAGTGTTTCTTTAGAATTTTCTGCTCTTCAATCTAGGAAGCATGATGCTAAAAACTATAATAGGTATTTTTAGCTTTACTCCATGTGTCTTAAACCTGCAAGCCTAACTTGAAGATTATATCAGTAATACAACAACAAAACTAGAAATCTAATTTTAGAAGCACTCAATCAGTTCACAATAAACTGATATAAATATATATATATATAAAAAATTTTAAAAGAGTGTATAATAGGAAAAGTGACATTTTAAGATATAACCTCTTTCCGGTTCCACCGGAAGCTTTTTAAGTTAGTTAAACTCTGAGCTTCAGTCAGCAATAGAGTCTAATGAAAGAGGAAGGAAAAGAAATTAATGATGTAGAAAATTCCTGATCTTTAAGAGTTGGGAAGACAATATTTCGTTATTTTTCTAATGCCTTGCTTCTAATTACCATCCCCTTCCTAGTCCTTAAAAATATTTGTGAACTGAAGTATTCTGGTGGATAATGTTAAAATTTTGACTCTTGATCTAGAATAAGAAATGTCTCTTTTTTATAGGAAAAGGAAGGTCGGTTCAAAAGAATTTCACTCTTGGTTGTATCTTGAGTGATTATTTACCTGAGCATTTTTTCCTTATAGTCTCTAGCCTCTTCGAGGGCAAAATCTTTATCTTATTCATATTTGTGATTTCAGGACTTAATAGCTAGTAAAGCAGAGACAACAAATAAGTATTTGATGAATAAATGAAATAATGAACTGCAGTTTATTGCATCTATAAGCTGAATCATTACTCTAGTATCACCATCTAATCTGTGGCATTTTGTAAATCTAGAAGATACCTATAGAGTAATTGATATAATACACCCCTCATTTTACAGGGAAATAGAGACCAGAAAAGATAATTTAGTTAAATTACTCTCAGTTAAATAATGTATTTAATATGTTAAGTTTGAGAATATTATTTAGGATGAAATGTAGAAAGTAAAAATAAAAGTTTTATCAACATATACCTATTTAATAATCTGTTGATTTCAACAAAGCATGCACGGCCATTACTGTATCATTGAAATGCATTCCAGAGCTACTCACACTTAATCAGATGTTAGCATTTTATATGCCTAGAAATAGACAGTCAATTCCACGGAGCTCCTATTTTATTTTCCTTCATGTTCTGAGATGTACTGTTATTTTGACCTTTAGTTTTATTCTCTGGTTTCATCACAAGATGGAGCCAGTGTGTCTCTGTCACCACAGAATAAGAATTAACAGATAATCTTCATGTACTTGCATTGGAGGTTGGAAACAGATCTAGTGAATTCCAAGCATCTTTACATTCTCTTTTCTTTTAAAATTCCATTATCGCCACTGAAGCAATCGGTGAATATTTCTCTAGAAGTTGTCTTCAAAGTTCAGATATTTCTATATCTAAGAGAATTCCATGTCTGTATATCACTCATATCTGACTACTAATTTCAATAAGTCACCCACCTATTGGAACACACACACACACAGTATGCACACATGCTCAGGGTTACAGTCATTGTTCTTGTTCTGGCCTATGTACAGAAACTTTTTTTACCAGTGACTTTTATGTCTTACATTTAAATCTCAGTTCATAAATTCATCTCCTAATTTCCAGAGGCTGGTTGGTAGAATTTTAACTTCAATCATGCTTGCGGTTCTCCTCACTCAAACTTCTGGAATCTTAAACTATAATAAACATCAAGGAGGACTAATTTGTCACTGATCATCTGTTTCCTTTGAGATCCCATTAAGTCGACAAATCCAATTAACTTCTGCTTCTGTGCCCTCCTTGGATGTGTGGGTCACCCATTGTAGTGGCTGGAAGTTCTAAGCTCTTTCAGTCTTCTCAGTGTAACATGTGGCCATTCATTCTGAGGTTCTTCTACATACTTAGGGATACTGCCAAATCCTTCCCTCAAAGGACACACCTCACACATACACCGCATGTGTGTGCATGCACACTTCTCCCAGCTGGAAGCATCTCTTTTTACTGTAAAGATAAAACATGTCTCTTCACATCCTATTCATTTCATTGGGTTTAGACACTTGAAAACAAAAGCTGTGAAGCTGATACACAAGCCTCATCTAAGGAAAAAAAAGTGCAGTGTAGCTACCTATTTAAGGAGGGGAAGGAAAGGCAGATTGATGGAGGAAGAAAACAGAAGATATGAGGAAAAAATAGAAATCTCTTTCAGAAAATTATTTTGACAAATATGCACAGAAATTCATTCAATAGCTACAGACACTATGCTTTTTTTCCCATTGTATTATCATATGCAGGGAGCTTTGTCCTGTTTTGTTAAAGAAAAAAGAAAGAAACAACCAATGTCTGCACATGGAAGAGTTCACTAACTAGCAAATGTCCCTGATTCAATGAATCAGGTAATTAGTTTGTGATAAACAAATTAATTATGTAATGCCCTCATCACAAAATAATTTAATAGAAACTTGAATTATTAAACTGCAGTGGAATATGCACAAGTTTCCACTATTAATCTGACCTTTTTTGTCAGGCCATGATTAAGCCACATTTTGCGGGAGAATAGTGATAGAAGGGACTGGATGCGTGGAGAAGCTGTATGACTCCTTGATATTACAGTTTTAATCTTTGCACCTATGTACATATTGTTTTAAACTGTTATTTGCTATTTTCTCCATCATTTATTGGTATAATAGACCATTTTCCAGGAAAGCATCTCCTAAATATTCCATGCAAAATTGCTGCTTACTAATGATTAAGTTGAAAAGCAATCATTGGTGAATATTTTAAAGAAAGCTTTTGTTTTGACAGATTCTGCCAATGCTTCTCCCAAATCAATTGTGTGTGTGTGAATTAATGAATTTGATCCGAAATACCGTAATAGCAAAATAAAGAAAAAGACAATCTGCCTTTTGCCAGGAGACCTTAGGGTCCACTGATTTAATTAAACATTTAATCATTGAAATATTTTTAGATGTCAAAACTACAGCAACAAAATAATTTTATGCCCTAAAACATACCAGACTAGAAAAGAAAAAAATGGTCATGTATCATGCCTTGAGGGTGAACAGTGAAAAATGCTCAATACATTCACAGTGCCTGAAACTAAGCTACTTCCTTGAACAAAAGGAAGTTTGTATATTTTTCATAGCTTGTAGTTTCTGGATGATGATCATATCAGCCTCAGTGACAGAGCTTTCTTCTTCCTTTTTATTCTACGACCTCTCAAAATTAGTGTATTGCTTTCTTTATCTATGGTTTCAAGTTCGATATAATGCATACTTTTTCAGTGTGTTCTAGTTTCTCAAACTTACTATCTTATCATAATTTAAATAGTTTCTCTGTAATCTTCTTCTGTGCTCAACAGTACTAAATAATTGAGTTTGTTTTATCCATATTTTTCTCTTCTCTTGCTACTACATTCTATTTTATCTTTACTATTTATTTCATTAACTTCTATGACCATTTTTAAAGGATTTTAGTATTATACAGAGAGCTGAGGAGGGAAAATGAGATGTTCTATCTTTTATTGAATCATTTATTTGTTCTTTTATTCATGAAACATTTACTTAATGGCAATTATGATTGAGATCCTGCATATAAAGAAAGTTATGAGATTTATTTTCTGCACTCCAAGAATGAATAGAAACTGAATAAATTAAATGTCAGATTTAGAAGGATATTAAAGGTTATCTAAGTCAGAAGCTCCATAGACAGGATACATCAGAATCATCTCTAGGGTTCTAAAAAATGTGGAACCATAGATTCCACACCTCAAGACACTCAATGAGTATTCAAAGGGTTAGAAAATGTGTGATTATTATGCATCCTAGGTGACTTTGGAATATCAGAATGGCCATGAAGAACAATTTAGAAACAAACTTAGATCCATTTCTTGAATTTTTTGTTTTATAATATACATGTGTATATAATATATATTATATAGAATGTATTATATAATATATTTTATTATGTATTATAAAATACACACATATATTTACTACCTTTGGACTTACGAAGTCAAAACGTCAAAATTCCTGAGGCAGCACGTGCACTGTCTATACAGCTCTGATCAGTATAAATTCTTCTTGCCATAAATAAAAATGATCTCCTTATAACTTCCATCAGATGATCCTTTTTCTTTCTCTTGATTCTAAACTGTATTAAAACTTTTGAGAACACCAAAAAAATGATTCTTGTGTCTTTCCATCAGTTCTTCATAGTTAAAATACAATGTTACATTTAAAACATGACACAGCATATGCTTGCAGAAAATTAGTGGCTTTTCATTAGATTTTATGATTACTATTAAAAAAATGCTTTTATTCATGATGAACTTTTCTCATTTATTTATGATCTTCTCTTGCTAGTAGATGAGGTGCACACTTACTCTGCCTAGTAATACAGCAACTATTGTCATCTATAGGCAATCAATGTAATACTAAAAGTGTCACTGTTCCCAAGCAGGCACTACATGTTTATATTTTCATATTTTATTTATTCTCACATTATTCCTATTGTGTCCACATAATACAATCTCTTACTCCAAGCATATACTCCTCATAGTTTCGCTCAACCATCTTCTATGAATAATAACACTTTCTCATAATATTTCAAAGATTTGTTCGTAGAATTTTAATGTAAAGTAATATTAGTGAGTTGGAACATCTGCACCAGAGAATAACATAGGAGTTAGACTTGACCTCCTGGTGCTTGTTCTCAGTATCCAACAATTGTATTCCACATTGTTCTGAGTGTCTCTGAACTGTCTTGGACAATGGGTCCATTGGTGTGGTGTTGTGTGCTCATGTTCCAAAACTATATGTCTATGACTGTTTAGTAAGGGGCTGAGAGTTGGAAGACACTGTGCTTTCTATTCAGACCAGATCTTGCTTTGGACATACAAAGAAGATAATAATGTTCTAACAAACTCAAAGGATGAAGGAATCCTTTTGTATATATCCTTTCTAACTTACACTACTTTCTTATATTAACCACACACTTAGGCTGAAAATGATAGCACGTACTTTTCCATAACAGCTGCACCACTTTGCATTCCCATCAATGGCATCCCAATTTCTACCTATCTTCACCTACACTTGCCTTATATTGTTACTTTTTATTGTTGTGGTACTGTTTTTTAATAACAGTAATGAGGTGATAACTCACTATGGTTTTGATTTATATTTTCCTGATGATTAGTTGATTAATTTGAGCCTTTTTTCCGAGCACCGTGTGGAGGTTCCTTAAAAATTAAAAATTTCCAGCAGTCCCACTTTTGGCTATTTATCCAAAAGAGTTGAAATCAGAATCTCAAAGATATATCTGCACTAACATTTTCATTGAAGTACTATTCACAATAACCAAGATGTGGAAACAAATAGTCACAGAAAGACAAATACTGCATTTTCTCACTTATATGAGATATCTAAAATAATCAAATTTATAGAATCAAAGAGTGGAATGTTGGTTGCTAGGGCTAGGGGAGGGGAAATAGGGAGCTACAAATCAAAAGGCTGAGATTTTGAACAAAGTTTCAATTGAGCAAAGTGAATTGGCTCTAGAGATCTACTGTGACATTGTACCTATAGTCAACATTAACGTATTATACACTTGAAAATTTGTTAAGAGGATAGATCTGATGTTGGGTGTTCTTATCACAATGAAAGCACACAAAGAAAAGGGGAAATATGGAAATCTATAGTTTCATTTCCATTCAAACTTTTTTTTTAATCCTCAGCTGAATATAGAATGTTTAGAAAGTGTGGGAATCAGGAGTTCAATTAAAGGAATTTTGTACAGTGTTTCTGATGTCTGATAGAATTAAATACATTTATATATTCAAGCTAAAAAAGACTGGCAATTCTGCATGCAAGTAAAATGATTTCATATTTATATCTAAAACTGGCATTGCACAGTGTGATGATAAACAGTAAAATTTATGTTATTTTAATTTTCTTTACTTAGAATGACAATTAATTTGTGATATAATTTTTAATTAAACTTTTTATTTTGAGATAATTTTTTTATTCACGTGCATTTGTAAGAAATAAAACAGAAATCCTGTGTACACTTTATTCAGTTTCCCCAATGGTGATATTCTACAGAATTATAATGCAATATCATAAGCTGGATATTGACATTGGTAGAGTCAAAATATAGAAAATTTTGGGGAGTTCTTCAATTATAAATTCAATTTCTTTTACAGTTATAAGGCTATTCAAATACTCCATTTTGTACTAAATGAGTTCTGGTAGTTTGTGTTTTTCAGGAAAGTGGTCCAATTCATCTAAGTTGTCATATTTATAAGTATAAGGTGGTTTGTGGTATTCCCTTATTATCATTTTAGATGTCTGCAGGGTTTATAGTTATAGTCCTTGTTTTATTCCTGATTTTGATAATTTGGATTATGTTACGAGACTCTGGATCTTATTAAATCCTGTTTTAACTGAGCGATATCTGGCCTCTGTAGACATCTCAGTGTAGAGGGTTGTTCCTCATTACTTCTGGGTGCATTTGGGGGCATGTGGGAGTACTGGTTCTCAACATAGTCTCTACTAACATCATGGGAGGTGTTATTTATAAACTAAAAGGGCTGAAAGCCCTAGCTCCCCACTTGACCTTCTCTAACACCACTTTGTGTAAGTTTATGTGGGAGGACTCTTTGTTATGACATTAAAGTCCAGGCTGCCTACTGGGCCTGTACTGGCATGGGTAGTATTGAGGCCAAAGTTAGTTCTGCAGTGTTCAGCCGATACTGAGTCATTATTGTCTAAAAGTTTTCTGTCTTGCTGGGCTACCCCTTTCCTTATCCTATGGCTAGAGAGGACAGGCTTTTTATTTTATTTTATTTATTTATT
>NW_011888920.1:1699203-1719150 GCF_000151845.1 Pteropus vampyrus
CAAATACAAATTTTCTAATTTTATTTTGCTGTTTATATGTTTTGTTATTTTTTGTAACCTAAGAATCTGGGTAGATAGTGATGCTGTCACCATGCTGGGAAAGACTGGGATTGATGAGGTTATTTTGGAGGGACTCAGATACAGAAAAAGATTGGAAAATTAGAAATTTTCTTTAGAAAATTTTGAGTTTGAGCTGCCTGTTAAATGTATAAACAGATATGTGAAATAAAAACTTTTATGTATGAGACAAGAACTCAATTTTTATACAGTTCTGTATATTCTCATTGGTCTTTTGAGGGATCAAAATACTTAGAAAAATGCGAGATAAACATTGTCTTCATTATTAAAATTAATGGAATAGTTGAGAAATCATTATTTCTAACAGTTGACTAGAATGGTCCTGAAGAGGGAAAAATGTTCTTTGAACTATATCTAAAGATACTACATTTCTTGGTTTCTTTTTCTCATGGAAAAAGGACATTCACCTCTTGAAATATGTGAGTACCTAAGATATAAATTCTATTTATTATACCATTCAAAAAATCCTATAAACTACAGAAAAACACTTATTTTCCTAAGAAATCTGTTAGTGGACAAATGGTACATATAAAATATATTCTGTATGTGTCCCCAAACACTTGACCATTACAGAGGTTTATTTTTCACACTTATTGTTTACAATTTAAAATATTTATTGTAAATATTTTACTGAATTTTAAAGGAGTATGTGTCACCATTAAATATGAATACACTTCAGTTTTTCATACTCTTCTATAGCGTGCAAAATTTAACTAAAATGTTTGTAGTTTTCATTGAAGCCGTCCTGAACCAATTCAGAAAAGAAAAAATAATAAGAAATATTTTTTCCTCTTGACTTATCTTAGTTTTTGCATTATTTTATCTTTAATTATAGTCAATGATACACTTGTAAATGTTTTCATGAACACGAATTCCACCATGAAACTGTAATTATGCCATGCTCCACATTTCCCTTTAGGGTTTTGTTTACATAAACTGTATTGCCTTAAAGTACAAAAAATACAAATATATATAAGGTACATGATATTCCCAACATGCTATGCTAATCAGAGTCTTTGGAAGAAATATCATGTCAGACTCCAGAACCATCTATTGTCCAGCCTTGTTCAGTGCCAAGGAAAAATTTAATGTACTCTGTCAGTAATCTCTAAATTCTTCATCATGAGAAAGTCAGATTCTCTCACAGATTATCAGATAAGAAATCTCAGATAAGAATGCATCTGTTAGCTATTACAACAACAACGCCATGTAACAAACGTTACATGTCTCAAAATTTCAGTAGCATATTTCAGTAATTTTACTTCTCACCCATGGGTGTCCAAGTCAGCTGGGGACACCTCTGCTTCCTAATGTAGGTCAGTTCAGTGCTTCCTTTTGCTGTTTTTTATCGTCCCCCAGGACCGGTGGGCCAGAACCTGAAAAGACAGGTCTAATCACTCCAGCATATTTCAAGCCCTTCCTTGCATCAATCTGTTGGTCATTTTCAACAAAAAAGTTTCTATGGAAAACTGAAGGTATGTTACCCAAGGTACTTTTCTTATCACCTACTTCTTGAAAATTTCTCTGATGGACCAACCCGGAGATCTTTCTCTGTCAATCTCTTGCACCAACTATTGTTTAAGCAACTTTACGAAAGTGGTTTCATAACCATTTTTATGAGGTAAATTTTTTTAATGTTAATTTTATCTCAAGTTTAAAAGCACCTTGGAACTATATACTAGTGATTTTTTCCTCAGTTTTTATCACGTGTTTGGTACAAAATCTTAAGTAAAATAAATGTTGTTGAAAACTATATGAGATGGTAATGACTTTTGGAATCAGACAGTTTTGTTGTGAATTCTGTTTATTAATAGTGTAGCAATCAAGATAATTACATAGTCTACAACGTGTGCATGCTTTAACACAACTAAGATTTATTATCGACTCTGTATCCAATGAAGTCAGTAAGGGGCTCTGATCATCATCATTATTCAGGTACTTGGAATGATGGAAGCTCTTTTTTGACACATGGTTTCACCACTGCAGATGAAAGGAGCATAGCAAATGGTGCACTGACTCCTAACTTACTCTCTCAATTGGAAGCTCTGACAATTATTTCTGCTTATATTTCATTAGTGAAAGCAAATTATGTGGTCACCTTAACTAGAAAGGAAGAGAGTAATACAATCCTATCATATGGTATGTGACACATACAGTGGCAGCACCATGAAATAAGAACCTTTATTACCCCTGTTTTATACAGAAAATAAGACTTATGGCTGTAGAATAACTTCTGAAGCCACACAGTTACAAAGTAACCAATTTGTAATTTAAATCCATATTTCTAAGAAATGAGAACCTAAGATTTAAATCATAGCATTTCACTACCATTTCATATGAAATAGGCTCTCTGGCGGAGAGTACATGCTGACAGATATGTTGTCTTCCCTACTGCATTTTCTAGTTAAAATGAGGAGGGTTTAGAATATAAAAATTAAGGGAAATAGTTTTTAATCTTTTCAAATATTTAGCTTATATTCTATCTGTATCCTGACTATGATATTCAGAAGTACCTCATATTTTTTCCTGTTGCTATACATATTATCTGCCTCCCCCCAAATTATAAGATTATGGAGGCAAGTTGCAGAAATCACGTCCTCCCCTACAAAATATTTGTTAAGACTTGTTGATGTGACTGTATATCAAGACTATTTTTCTTTAACTGCATGATTAGAGAAACAGGGAACAGAGTGGATCTTTCTTCTGAGAAAAGAAAAATATTTTCACTAAATTATTTTCTTTGTTCCAGGAAATATCTGCTCTTCTAGGGTAGGTAAGAAAGTATTTTTCTTCTTTATGTTTCATTTTTCTTTTTTAAATCTAATTCTTCCTTTATCCTTGGGTCACTTTACTTATTTTTCTCCCCTCTATTGGAAGGTAGTCACATAAAGGTAAGTGTCATTATGGAGGAAAGTAAAATTGATACGAAAGGAAAGGGCACAAAAGAGAAAGGACTAATATTTGAATTCAGTTGATTTGCACTTTGATTACTACCTCAGAATTCCAAATGCATACGACCTTAGGTTTAGAAGTTTTGACGAACATATAGTACCATGGAAAATTTTGGTTTTATATGTGACATTCAATCTGCTGTCCATTCTAAAAGGATCTTTCTTAATCATAAAGCTGACAACATAACTCCCCTGTTTAATATCCTTAAATAGCTTTCCATTTCTCCAGGATAAATAGCTCCTGTGCATTTCCCCAGCATGCCTAATCTTTTCAGCTCATACTTCATGTTTTACTTTCCAACCATACAAAAATATTTTTAATTTACCTTGTTTAATCTCACCCTCAATTTTTGTGCATGATTTTTTTCTCTACTTGATAAAAATCTCGGCCTACCTCCTTTCTTGTGCTACTCAAACTCATTCCTTTCTCGTGTAAATCTAGAAATCACCCCAGGTGATGGAAACCACTGGGAAATCTTTCTGTGTACTACCAAAGCACTTCATCCCAGGGTTTAAAAGACTGAGTAGCCTGTTTACTAATAAGTTCATGTTTACTAATAAATTCATGTCGCTAGACTTTAAACTTCATAAAGATAGGAATTGTATCTTATTTATTGTTATATATAGGGCCTAGAATAGTTTGCATAGATGATTCAATAAGTACAGTAAGTACAACGGTACATTCTGTTTTGAAGAAACTGCAATTCTGAGTTTCTGTGATTAATTTATACCACAATTAGTTTTATCCCAGCTTTTTTTTTAAAAAAAAACAAACAAACGAAAAACCTGCTGCCTGAAATACTTAGTTTGAGATAGCAGAGCTGTCCATCCGGTTGGTGTATATGGCCATTGCACTGTTGCAACCTCTTCTACTTCTGAAAGCATTTTATTGGAGCAAAATGGATAAGAAAATCCACAACAGACAAACTAAAAGTAGTGAAAGTTCAAAAGTGCAGAAGGAAAGGATGAGCCTTATATGGAAGGAATAAGATAGAGAAGGGCCAGAAGGGGAAGTTGGGGGTATAATTAGAAATGACATACATTTGACCCCACTAAGAGACTTCTGAAAACATTAACTGTAAACCGGTATACCAGATATGTGCAGAGCCAAGTAATAGAGGGAAAGCATGGACCTAGATCAATCATTCTGGCTAAGTTAAATAAAGAGAAGACTTTCTTTATTACAGTGGTCAATAATATCAATATTTGTTCAGGTGCACACTAACTGAAACTACAGCATTACACCTGTAGGATATAACCATGTATCCCTTAATTCTTATACAGGCATGGCCTTTATTTAAATGTCACTGATTATCTTACATTTACTCGTGCTTGTAATAAAAGCTCTTTTGACATAGATGTGTCTGTGTGTGCACATGTGTACTTAATGAAATAATTTTCATTGCCAAATCTCAAGTAAGAATGTCGGATGTTTATATAAATCAAAGACAAGGCTCCAAATGTCAATACTGAATCTGTATGTGCATTTATTTAACTATGATGTTTTAGACAAATGATCTAGCTCATTGCCCTGGCCCTTGTCACTGAAATTTAAATTAACTCTCCTCTTAGGCAATTAGAAAAAAATATATAAAGCAATGAAACTCGAATTGTATTTCTGAATTACAATTAGATTGATCATTAACAGTTACAGAGTTGATACTCAACAGTAAACAGAACCATATATCAGAACATATATTTTAACTCTGATTTCAAATTGGAATATCTAGAAAATAATTATGAAAAGTCAAGGGCTATAAAGTAGTCACTCTCTCCAGTCTCATATTCACCCTTTTTTCTTTTCATTCCATATACTGGAGTGAAAAGAGTTTTTACCTTTTCTGTAGATGCCAATGAACTTAACTTCTGAATCTCTTGCTCTGCCCAATCTACATTTTATTCTGTTCAGATTCTCAAAAGGGCTATAATAATTTATTCTGTAAAAATATTTATATTATTTTTCTGCTTTTATTTGTAATAAACTCATTGTAGAGTATCTGGAAAATAAAAGAATAAGGTAGAAAAAAATACACTCTTAAATAAACTTACCAGTCTTTCTTTCTATATATGCATATTTTGTATTGATGATTTATTTTATCATACTTTTAGAAAGTATGTGTATATTATGAATTTTTCTAAGTATTTTTACAATCATGTTTTAGTGGTTACATAATATTCTCTCCTCTGGATTTATCATATTTTGTATAAGAATCCTCATCTTGTTGGTCTTTTATATTGGTTCCAATTCTTTAATAAGGAAGACTTATTAGCTATATGTAGCTTTCTTACTTGGAGATTTTTAAAGGCTATATTCCAATAACTGCAATTACTGAGCCAGATCATACATATTTTAAGCCACTTAATACATTTTACAAATTCTTTACCCTAAATTTACTGGTGGTCAATAATGCTGTGATTTATGTATGAGGTTGCCCAACTCACTATATTCCTCCTTATAAAAGGTGGATATAAATTTTTTACTTAAATATGAAAAAGTGCTTCCTACCTCTTTGTCATCTTTATTAATAATTTATATTTTCCTATGGTTTTTCTGTTTATATCTTCAACCGAACTTGGAGTTTTATTTAATTAATTAAATGAAGTCTTTATATATTAATACTATTATCGTATACTGGATTATCTATTGCCAAGTAAGTGTCATTTTCTCCTTTCTGTGTGCTCTTTTATCTGTTAGGGTTTGGAAGTGTAATTTCTGTGTGCTCTTTTATCTGTTAGGGTTTGGAAGTGTAATTTATATTTCCCAGAATGTTCACAAGTGTGTTATAGAGTTAGAGCCTAGCAATGTGAAACATTCACACAAGATTTAGAAAATAGAACAGATAGGGAAGCCATGGTTGCTTTGTCTAAAGTAGCATAACAGGCATGTGCTCTCCAACAGAATACACACATAAAGTATTACCAAAGGTTTCTGAACATCCTTTTACAAATTGCCCACTTTGTTTCTGTAGGCAACATAGAGGCTGACATCTGGTACTCCCTGCACTTCCTGATTTCCTAAACACTGTCAGTCCTGACTTTCACTTCCTTAGTCCCTTGAATTTCTTACACTATATCCTACCTTGCTTGCATTAATTCCTATGTTTCTATTTTTCTATATAAATATTATTGATACATATGAATATTTACCTTAAATAATTCTTATTTAATTTTACCTTCTTAAGTTCATAATTTCAAGAAAGTTTTATTATACATATATAAAAACAGCACATCATTCTTTTATTAAAACTTCTTTATTATTGAAAACATTCTTAAAAATACAAAATTGTTGCATACATTGTACAAACATATAATTTTTTTGAACTGAAGAATTTGAGATAAATTAGCTAAACTGATGCCTCATCACAACTGAACAGTTTATAGTACTTCTATATAAACAAGGGACATTATCACACAGTACAACCATCAAAATCAGAAAATGAACATTGATACATTATATCATTTAATTCTTAGACTTTATATAATATTCATCATTATAGTGTTATTTTTCCAAATAAGAAAGATGTCTATTATATTTATTAATGTAGTTACCATTTCTGGTGTTCTTTATTCATGTATGCCATTAATTTCTCTTCCTTTAACATTTCTTATAGTGTAGCTCTGCTGGTTATGAATTATTTCAGCTTCTGGATGTGCAGCTATTATTTCACCTGCATTTTTGAAAGATATTTTGCCTGATATAGAATTCTAGTTTGACAGTATTTTTTTTTTTTCAGTAGTACATTAAAGATATTTGTACACTGTCTTCTGGCTTACATTCTTCTGACCAGATGTCTGCTATCATTTTTATCTTTTTCCATTAACCGCAATGTGTTTTTTCTTTGGCCGTGATTAAGAGTGTCTCATCATTGGATTTAACTGTGTTGATTATGTGTCTTGGTATAGTTTCCTTAATTTTCATTGTGCTTGAGGTTCATTGAGATTTTTGGATCTCTGTGTTTATAGTTTTCATCATATTTGGGGAAAAAATTGGACATAATTTTTTGCAAATGTGCTTTTTGTTTCTGTTTCCTCCCCACCAGGCGATCACATTATATCAGGTTTCTTGAACTTGTGCCACACCTCAATGAATCTCTGTTAATGGTTTTTATTTTTTTTATCTTTATATTTTTCTCCATGTTTCATTTTGGATAGTTTCTCTTGCTATGTCTTCAATCCTTGCTTCAATAATGTTTAAAATACTGTTATTCCCTTCCAGTTTATTGTTCATCTCAGACATAGCTTCAACTCTAGAAGTCTGAATTAGGTCTTTCTGATATGTTCTACGTCTCTGCTTATCATGCTTAATTTAGCTTCTTTAATATATGGAATAAATTATATTAACTATTGTGATGTCTTTATCTGTTAATTCTATCATTTGTATTTTTTTCAGAGCCAGTTTCAATAAATCAATTTAAGTCATATTTATATTTAGTATTATAATATGATGGAAGCCTTTCTATACTATGTCAATGGATGTAGAATCTATCTTATAATAAATCAGGAACCAACTAAAAAACCTTTCAAGGCATTCTCAGATGTATCTTCTTTTTAGAAATAAAAGTCACTTGGCATTGTCTAATCTGGATTTGAGAATGAGAGACAGAACTTATGAGGCAAATTAGGGATTTACCATAAACTGATAATTTACATAATTACATTTTATTGTAAATTCTAGGTTAATATACTTTTGAAGCAATTCAATGGAAGTGGGACTGGAAAGAGTGAGAATGATAAAGTTTGAAGCTGATTTTTTAAAAGTTACACAAAATTACCTTGGCATCATCTTCATTTGAGTTTCCTTGAATCTAGAGCCTTAGTGAAGGAGTTATAGAGAGAGGTTTATGGAAGGTGATTCATTCATCTTATTTCCTTATTTATTCTGTTTCTTAACAATTGCCTTAATTATCTCCTTCATTTTGAAACACAGAACATCTCACGAGTGTTAGAAGAATATACCAGGTTGCATATTTAAGTCTCATGTTCAAAATGAGAATTGTATTTGTAGAAAAGAAATCATCAACAAAACATAAAGAAAAACTACTCAATGGGAGAAGATATTCACTAATGTCATATCCAATAGCAGTTAATTAAGCAGTTCCTTAACTACTATAAGGAACTCATACAACTTAACACCAAAAAACAAACAACCTAATTAAAAAAATGGGCGGAGGACCTGAGTAGATATTTCTCTAAAGAGGACGAACAGATGGCCAACAGATATATGAAAAGATGCTCAATATCACTAATCACCAAGGAAATGCAAATCAAAACCACAATGAGCTATCACCTCACACCTGTTAGCTATTATCAGTAAATCAACGAACAAGTGTTGGAAGGATGTACAGAAAAGGGAACCCTTGTGCCCTGCTGGTGTGATTGCAAATGGTACAGCCACGATGGGAAATAGTATGAAGGTTTCTCAAAAAATTAAAAATATGACTACATATGAACCAGCAATTCCACTTCTGGGTATTTATCTGAAGAAATCCAGAACATTAATTCAGAAAGATATACGCATCCTTATGTTCATTGCAGCATTATTTACAGTAGCCAACATATGGAAGAAACCTAAGTATCCATTGATAGACACATGGATAAAAGAGATGTGATACATATAGACAATGGAATATTACTCAGCCATAAAAATGAATGAAATCTTGCCATGTATAACATAGATGTACCTAATGAGTGTTATTCTAAGGAAATAAGTCAGACAGAGAAAGACAAATGCCATGTCATATGATTTTATCTATATGTGGAATCTAAACACAAAACAAATGAACAAACAAAACAGAAATAGACACATAGGTACAGAGAACAAACTGATGGTTGCCAGATGGGAAGGTGATCGGGGGACTGGAAAAAAGGTGAAAGACATAAAGTACAATTTGCCAAATTATAATACGGTCACATAGATGTAAACTACAGCATTGGAAATATAGTCGATAATATTATAATAACTATGTATGGTATCAGACAGGTACTAGACATCAGAGTGATCACTGCATAAGGTTTATAAATGTTTAATCACTATATTGTATACCTGAAACTAACATAATTTTGTATGTCAACTGTGATTGGAAAATAAATTTTAAACAGTAATTTAAAGATCTGATTCAAATGAAGAATATGAAGAGATTTCTCTTTTTAAGCTCAGGATAGTGAATGGCTAAAAGTGTGAATGTTGGAGTCATTCTGCATAAATTCAAATCTGATCTTACTAACTGTGTGAACTCAGACATGCTCCTTAATTCTTGCATGTTTAATTTTCTTATCTATAAATTGGAGATAACATTACTACCTACTCATGGAATTATTATAATGATTAAATGATTAAATATATGCAAAGAGCTTAGAAAAGCACTTAATAAATATACAAAAATGTCTGGCTATTATTATTTTGTTAGCTGAAAAGTAGTTAATTTTTTCTAGATAAACCTATTAATGCTTTAATACTACCATGATTGTTTTATTACAGTTGGCTGACTTTGTAATTACCTTAGATCTATACAGAGAAATGTTATTGCCTAATAACTATATAACAGTAATCCTAAGAAGGTTTTGTGATTGACAGAGAAGAGGCTAAATTCTTTCCAAATACTATATATGCTGTCATCTGGTCCTTTATAACCTTGGCCAATAGTATCTATAGAACACTATTCACCTAAGATGTCACCTAATAATCATAAAAAAAACAACAAATCATTTTATTAAGGACATTATAAAAGGGGGAAATTATTTTTTATTATTTATTATCTTATTCGGCATAGTATCTTTATTTAAAATTAGAACGAAAAGCTTGTGTTTGAGTCCTCCTGCTTAGGATTATATGAAAAATTATTTCAATGTACTGCTTGAAGGCTAAACTAAAATGCGAATTTTAAATCTCTGAGTAATACGCTGCAAATCAGATGTGATGATGGTCAATGATTCATTAGTTTGTTGAGGTCTATTACAGTATTTTCTGAAATGTCTCTCTAGAGTTATTGCACCTATAACCAGTAACTAGAAAGAAACATATTTCCTGTGTGTCCAGTATACACAAAAGAAAAAAGAAAATGTACCAAAAAAATGTACCATGAGGAATTCTTTACTTTAGAAACCTGTTTTTCAAAGTTAAAATTAATTTAAAAGAAAGAAATAAAACATTAACTCTTTTAAATACATGTTCTTAGAGAAAGGAACTAACCTACAAAACAAACCAATTCAAAGATTTATTAGGTATTCAAATCCCATACAGACATGCTAGATAGTGATCATTTAAATTGTGGAGACTAAAGGTGAACACATCTCTTGAACAATTTAAGATAGAAGCATGAAACTGAAATATAGCTTTATTTAAATTTGCATTTTTTCTCACTATTTATGAACCTTTCTGCATATCCTTTAACATTTGGCCTAATTCCTGTTAGGATTTTCTGTTACAGTGTTCTTGAATTTTACCATTCAGTAGACACACTTGAGTCTGTTTTGATTAATACTTTGAATGCTTTTATGTACAGCAGTATTATAATACTGCTATAGAATTGAATATATTTAGGGACTTCTTTCAGAAATTCTGATGGTAACTATGTAGATTGTCAGTCATGCTATCTTGCTGGCTTCTAGATTTCTTAGCACATAATATCCTTTAATTAGATGTCTTTGTTTGATGTTAATGTCCATTAATGATCTTAGTGTAGTAAAAGACTTTGTAGGTATACAAAGGCATAATCAACAAAGAAAAATTCACTTAATTTTGCTAAAAAAATTAGAAAATTCTGAAGTTCAGAAGTAAGTCATATTTAAAAAATAAAGACAAATAAGAATAACATAGTTGTATCAGATATGATATTGAAAAAGGTCGATACACCTTAAAAATGAAGAACTTTAAAAATCAATAAAAGAGAAATGTCTCATAACTTTGAAATATCTTTAAAATAGACACATAATTCACAAATAAATAAACATATTCAGTGACTATAAAGAGAAGTTCATATCAATTTTTGAGTAGCAGTAATTCTATCAGCAACAACAAAATAATATCTATCATTTTTTTAAGTACTTAATATGTGCCAGGCACCATGCTAAGTTATACCATTTAAACATCACAGCAGATGTAAGTATTGTAAACACTGCTTTATAGATGAGAAAACTGGGACATGAATAGTGCAACCATATTACCCAAATTTGTTTATTGGTAAAGTTGGGTCACAAATCTAAGGCTGACCAACTTCAATATATAATGTTCTTAAGCACTCTGCTACAGAAATAAAACTTAGCACAACAATGAAATGCCTTTAAAAATTTGTCCAACAAATTAGCAAAAAATAAAGAATTGATAGGGTTCAAAATTGGCAAAAATATATAAGAATAGACATTTTTTACACTCAGGTGAAACTATAAAGTGGTGAAAACTTTTTAAAGGTCAATTTGAAGAAAATATTTCAAAAGTTTTAATTGATGATTTCATTAATCAAATAACCCTGTACATTTATAATCTAAGATTAATACTAGCAAAATTGTCAAAGATTAATCTAGAGTTATATTCATTAAAGCATTGTTTATTAAATAAAAAATTAAAAGCCAAATAAAATTCAATAATTGAAAATGTATTAAGTATGGTATAATGGGATATTTATACAACAAATACTGTTAATCTATTCATGTTTTTGTTTTAGAAAATAACAGCACAGAAAAATGTTCGGTATTTTTAAGAAAAAAGGAATTACAAATGTAAACCCAGTTATATACCCATACACACACAAAACAATATGTATGGTGCAAACTGGAAGACTGTACCCTCAAAGTTAATTGGGGGATTAATAATTCCATGAATGATGGGATTATAAATGAAATTTAAATTTTTTCTCCATCCTCTTCTGGTGTCTAGATGAAGAGATGCGTAATCTGAGATCACAAATGGAAAACATAGCAGTGTTTTGAGTTGATTTCATAGAGATTTTGTGCATCTGAGCCTATATTTTAAAACTTGTCCTACTAGCTATTACATTCTTAGAAGCATCTAATTTCTTCTTTGTTTAGTCCTGAAGGTTTTATACAGATGCTAAATTTCTTGTGTTTGCAAAGATTTTCAGTGTATCTGCTCTCTTGGAGAAAGACTGAAAAAACATTTTTTACTATAATAATACATTTGGATAGCACTATTTTTAAAGCACCTCCATATTTATTAAAAGATTTGATTCTAACACCAATTAAAGTTAATATTATAAATATCATAGTAGCTATTCAGTTACAGGAAATTTTTAAAAATATAGGTGAAGGTATATGGTTGAGCAATCAGTGCACTAAAACGCTTCATCTGTGAGTAGATCGAATAGATAGCTATTTGGTGGTGCCATTTGAGAAACATTGTCTTGAGTTTTTGCTCCAAGATCTTTCTTCCACCAAAATAGTCTTCCAACACTCCCTATAAAATGATGATATACACTTAAAATGAGAGAATTTTATATATGCCAATTATACCCCAATAAAACTGTTTTAAAAAACCAACAAATACCTGGTCATTATGTTCTTGGGTAATTTTTTTTAAGTGAATATGTATTTGGAAAGGAGTAATACATTAGAGAACATAAATTGCCAACTCACTTTAATTTTAATCCCTGATAGGCCTTAATGCCAAAAAAGGGAAAGGAATGTTTATATCTAGAGCTGCGTTATAGATCCATTTGTGTTGCTTCCCACTTTTTACCTGGGGCAAATTTTCCAAGGACATACTGTCTTCCGGCGTAAATTAGGTTCTGACACTGCTACATGCCACCAACAGTGAAAAGGCTTGATTTATTCCTATTTTGATCAGCTGTGGCAGCTATTTTATTCAATATTAAGCTCCACCGTCAATCATACATAATAAAAGTGAAGTCTATATAACTTATTGAGATACAGTGATAGCCAACTCCTTTTAAGCTGGCAGCTTACAAACAACTAAATGGCTGTCATATTTGAATGACCTTATATCAAAAAATTTATATTTTACTTTAATATAGAGGCAGCCCAGGTACTTTGCAATTTTTACGAAATTATAAGAATGAAGAATGGAAGACCTTTTTAAAGTATCCAATTTAAAGACTGAGGCATACAGATTTCAGGGAAAAGAACAATTTAAGGAAATATTGGTAAGTCCATATTAGAAGAGGGAAAAAAGATGAGATAGGAAAAGGAAGTCATCTGATGGGCATCCAATTAAATTGAGATTCTAATTCAATAGCTAGACACTATATTTTTCCCCAAGTTTTTGTCAAAATTATGTAAAATTATTTAAAATCTTCGTGCAAATTATAAAGAAAATAAAAAACCTATCAGAGGCTCTAACTCGTATCAACTAATCCTATTGAGCTGTTATTCTAACTCTACATTAGGGATTGTGATGAATGCTGCAAACATTCCATAAATTAATTTAGGTCCCTGCCCTTTTGTAAAATCTTTATGGGCACAATACACAGTTTTTTAAATGTGTAAAGATATGAATCCCAAAGGGATATAGGATTCAGGATAGATAGTCATCACAAGTTGGGGCAGGAAATAAAATCTTCATAAAAACAAACTTTAAGCCAGTTCTTATAGGATAGCTTGTAATTGTATAAAAGGACAGGAACTGTAAGGATTGATTGGCTAGATACTTAATGTAAGAAAGATGAAGTTATGTTCGAAACACTGTAATTATTCACTAAAATTTTGCTCCGAATCTCATTTTATATAGTGTATGTTGATATTTACAATTTACTATTTAAATAAATAGCAATGTAAGTTTTTTATAATCTTTAAGAATATCTCAATAATAGCATAACCTTACTATTGAAAAGATGACTTGATAGCAAATAAAAATTAAATAAAAATTATGGGATCCATAATCCCACTACATCAGAGTTATATTTTATGGCAGCGGTCCCCAACCTTTTTGGCACCAGGGACTGGTGCTCCTATGAGAATCTAATATCTGATGATCTGAGGTGGAACTGAGGTGGTGATGCTAGCGCTGGGGAGCAGTTGCAAATACGGATGAAGCTTCGCTAGCTCTCCCACCGCTAACCTCTTGCTGTGTGGCCAGGTTACTAACAGGATTGGTCAGTGGCCCAGGGGTTGGGAACCCCTGCTTTATGGGATCCATAATCTCACTACATTAAAGTTACACTTTAAAAAAAAATATATATTATTAACTTTTAGTGTTTCCATGTAGATTTCCTTGCTGGTATTTTACAGGAAATTTATGTTTTTCTGAATCTTGGATCTTAAGAAAAAATTAGTTCAGAAATCAAGAAAGTGATTATTCTGCACAAATTGAAGTTTAAAAATTAACATAATGACATTACTGGTTTAAAGGAAGAAAGCTGATGTGCAGAGTCTGAGGTTCAGGTTACCATTTCCAGGAGTAAGCAGAAAAGAAGTGATTGTTAACTTATCAGTCTCACCTGTAGCTATTGCCATGTTATAAGCAGGTGTTTATATTCCTATCTTTGGCTAATAGTGAGTCATTTTTTTAAACATGGTGTCCAAGAAGTAACAAGTTTAGGAAACAAGTCCTTAAAATGACAACTTCAACACATGAGTCTATGTAGTGCTGTTAACCTTGCTAAGTGATCCTAATGTCACTTTATTCAAATATCAAGTAATTTCTAGTATTCAAATATTCACTCTACACTACAGTTATTTTTAAAAAATGCTAACCTTATATTTTCACATTTGTTGAACATTTTTTTAAAAAGACATTCATAATACTTAGTAAAGGGTGGGAGGAATGTTGTGATCATTTTAAGAATAACATGATTTCAGAAATTTCCAAGAAGTCCTGAGAATTCTCATTTCTTGCTCTCAAATTCTGAAGATTGATATGTGAGTAGGGGGTGGAGGGATTTACAAACACTCTACCTTTGACTTTTAGATCACGGAAAACATTGTAAATAACAAAATTTAAGAAGTTTATTCTTGACAGTCTCTAATGATATGTTCTTATGCATCATAGTGTTATTTTTGAGACATATTTGTCTCTGACTTAGTTTGAGTTCATTTCTGTGATTGAGCAAATTCACAGTTGATTTTTACAGATATGCAAATATGGGTAGATTAATTTTTGATCTCACTACTTTTTAAGTAATGTTCCAATGCCTGTCTGGAACCATATTATAGGACCTTCTTTTACTGAAAGCAATGTGAAGATCAAAAGAATGGTTTAATTTATCATAAGATGTTTAAGTTTTAATGCAAATATTTTATTATTCATTTATTTATTTATTCTGGCTAATCTTTTGGTTTGTTCATTTGAGGAAGCTCTTGCTGAAAGTGACATCCTAAGGTTGTCACCCCAATACTGCCTCTTGCCATATTATTAGTCTGGATCCAAGAACATAAATAGCCCTTGTGAGAGAACAAACGTGTGCGTGCGCACTCACACACACACACACACACACACACACACACACACACACACACAACTAACATAAGGAAATTTTCCTTGTTTTAATTTTCAAAAGTACTTTATCACCCACTATACCATCTGATTGTTCCCAAAACCCTGGTAGGTATATTAAGCAATAACTATTATCCCCACTTTACATCTGAGTAAACTAAGACTCAGAAAAGTAAAGTGGCTTACTCTACATCATGAAGACTTCAAATCTGTCTAATCCCAGACTCTTCATGTCCTTGGGTCTCATCCATGTCTTCCCTCAGCCCTCCTGTACCCATTGCAGGCTCAAGCCCATCACAAGCCCTGAGCCAGTCTCCATAAACGTAACAACTAGTTGGCAGCTTCTTCCTCCTAAGCAATCAGACTTGGAATTAAGATGTATTATCAATCAGAGTGCAGCCCATGGCACTAGGTAATAACAGATACCATTTATTGAACACCTATTATCCCCTTAATCCAAATATTTTAGAGTTATTTGTTTTAAATGTATGTTTTTCAACCATCTGTTTGGAGATTTTAACATTCTCAATTTATACATTATAAGAAGTAGATTTAGGAAGAGGTTAAAAGAAAACTCTAAGAATTATAATAACGAGATGCATTTTGATAAGTGAAGAAGAATGATTTATCACTCAAATCGGGCTACATTTAATATCCGTGCTTGTCTTGTGGAAATTGATATGTCATTTTTTTTTCACATTTCCTTTTTCAAAGCCCTAAAGCAATCTGTTTTCAGAAGTCCAAGGCAGAAGAATGCTGTCTTCAGCATCATTCTGATTTCAAACTTAAAATTACATCTGTCCTGGATTCTAGAAAACATTTATAACTAATAAAATGTTTCATCTAGTAAATTTGCTCTGATTCTTTGGTCACGTTTCCAGTGAATATTGGGATATTTGTGAAATTATGAGTCACAGGTGACATAAAATGGTAGTTACATATGTACACCTTTTTTAAAAAAAAAGTTTTTAAAGAGATATCAGGTTTTTACTGTATTAAAAACAGCGAAAGAATAGGAACAACTTTTATTAGATGTCAATACTATATCCTAAAAAATGGTTCAGTAAGTCAACATAACTCATTGATTTATTAATAAACCACATGACTATCTTCACATGATTAACATTTTACTTTCCTAATCCCATGAACTCGAAACTAATAATTTGCTTAAAGAGTGAACAAACAAT
Source organism: Pteropus vampyrus (assembly GCF_000151845.1). NCBI lineage: Eukaryota > Metazoa > Chordata > Mammalia > Chiroptera > Pteropodidae > Pteropus > Pteropus vampyrus. Next base: position 1,715,823 of record NW_011888920.1, read on the forward strand.
TATTTTCCATGTAAACTTTATGAAGAAGAGCACAAGAAACCTCTATGAAATGCATCTGTTTTTTAATTAGGAAGCCACAAAGTAAGGAATGAGGTGCAGACATGGGTTAGGCAGTTGTTCAGTAGGCAGTTGCTGCTGTGGGGAAAATTAAAGCTCTGGTGTCATTTATCTCAGATTTCCACAAGTTTTTTCTGACTTTAAGGGCAAATGCAAACTCACTTGTTTTTTGCCTAAGAACATAAACACACTAAAAACAACAACACTGCATAGTAAAGCTGAACATTTTTTCTGAAGATATTTGCAATGTACAAGAATGGGCTACATGATATAACTATGGGCCCAACCAATGAACTCAAAACTAACCAGATGATAGTATCCTGAAGTAAGCAAACCAGTCAGAGGTGAAAAGAAAATCAGGGGAAATCATAAAATCGAAAAGTGGATGTCATGAGGCAATTCGCTATAAATAGTGACTTATTTTATTACCTAAAGTATAAAAGTAATTCCAAGAAGTTTTCCAGTACCGAACGGTCATAATATGAAAGAGTCCAAATAAGCTAAAATGTTAGGTGCATGCAGGAAAAAAGAAATCCCTGTCGATTGCCCCCTAAGACATCCCAAATTATTCAGAAGATGATGTGTGCCTGGGAGTGGGCCATTAATGATTCAGCACTCTGGCAAGTTGATGGGCAAGTCTTTGGTCTGCTGTTATACCTGCCGTTAAGTTTTTATTTTTTTTTTCCCAGGAGCATAGGCAGTTGAGCTCCTATCAAAGGTGAGGGAAGTGGTGTCAGAAGGGTGAGGACAGTACACAGGCATCTTGGAGAGCTACAAATTAATGTCAGTGAAATGTCCGTGACTGAGAATGCTCAAGGTTTTTCTGCTCATTGGGTTATCATTTACTGTCAGTGGCAGAGTCTAGGATGCACATTTTCTCATCTCCATAGCTAGGAGTAAACAAGTGCCTCTCCTTTGTGGATGAGAAATTGCTATTTCTGGAAGAAAGCCTCCAGGCAAGTGCATCTTCTGCTCTATGATACAGGCAATAACTAGGCAAAAACTTCATTCAATGAAATGATCTGCACTGACCTCCAGATGCTGGTCCAGAGAGAGGTCAGAAGTTAGGGGTTGAAACTTAAGCAATGAACCTGCGGGTAATTCCTGGCTCCGCCATTTCTACCTTTATAATCTTGAGAAAGTTAGCTTAGTGGGCCACAATTTTTTAATATGTAAAATGGAAATAATAATAATATCCATCTCACTCAGTTGGTATGAAAACTGAATGAGTTAATCCCTATAAAATATTTAAAACAGTGGCTGCTCTATATCAGCATCCATTAAATAACAGCAAATAAAAATAGCTTTCACTCTTCTCTGGAAAAATCACCTCCTAGTCATTTGGTTACTAAATATCAACAAGACAGTCAATTATGAAGGTCTCTTACTTAATCAGACCTCAGGAATACTAGTTGGTAGATATTATTCCAAAGGCCTAATTTAGCACCAAGTAAAATCTAGTTCTGTATCTCAATTTGCTAGTTAAGTTTAAGAAACTGTGCCTGAAGAACAGATAGAGGAGTTTTTAATTTCTTCCACATCTTCCTACTCCCCAAAAATAAATTCCATTGCATAACTCACCCAGCCCTATGAAAGAGGTGGATTTAGTGTTGCAGATGGCTATGGATTAATTATACTCCACCACAATTTACTTTTAATAATTCTTGAAATAATAAAAACATAGATTCAAAAGCTGAGCGGGGCTTTATGGTCATCCAGTTGAAAGTTCACATTTTACTCTTGAAATGTGCCTTCCTATGGAATCCTTACTCAAACTCCTTCTTTCCCTCTAACTTCGAGGAGGATTGTTGGAATAGGAGTCCTGGTCCTTAGTCATTGCTTGCCTGCTGTATGTGCTCCCATTTACTTGCTCTGAGAGTGAGTATGCTAAAGGCAATTTGGGACAAGGGCCCTGATAAATGTGCCTTGCCAAATGCGTGGAGCTTCATGTAACTCACCCCAGCCATTGTGTAATCATTAAGCCCACAGGTGCAATTTTAGCAACATGAATCAATGTGAAGCTTCTTCAGTTCCAAAGAATAATATAATTAATATAGATGTGGATCTTTTATTGACCACGAATTCTCTTGAATTTATTAATTTGTGACCTGGACTTAAAGTTTTTCTGAAATTTACAATATTTATATCAATGTCAATATCTCTATCTATCATCTATCTGTATCTAAATTGCAGCGGTTTTTGAATAATTCCATCTCACTGACAATGCTGAGGTTTTGCATTTTAGAATTAGAATAACATGATGCCAAAGATAAAAGTAACTAGATTAAATTTAGTGCATTTAATCCCCAAATAGATGACAAAAATCCAGTTCAGCATAGAGAGAATGTGCACTCCAAGCGTTAACAGAAGCCTCTTGTACACATGAGGCAGACTGCTAGCCAGAGGAAATGTGGTGGCCCAGATAGTGCAAATGACAACTTTAGCCTAAGGTAAACAGGCAGCATGCTGTTCCATTTCAGGTCATGGGACAGGAGGCTATCCAGGGCTGTGGCATTTTTCTAACCTTTGCTAATACAATTTTAGTATACTATGATTTCTCAGAAGGAGGATATCAGTCTGATGCCATCTTAGAAAAGAGAGATTACAGCTTTACATGCCTAAGAAATGGGTAAAGGAAATGTTATTGTTTTAAATATGGAACATAGTGAATTTTTACATTGCTGAAAAATAAAACAGTATTCATGTATGTGTGCACACAACATACTAATAGCAACTGGACACTAGTCGTGCCCCTTATTCGTGCATATTCAGATATTATTTAAAAACTTCCTCTAATCTACAATAATAGATGGTAATGGAATTTCAAGATTAATAAACTAAACAATGGAAATGCAGGCACATGTATCCTATTTATGGTTGTTATTCAGAGAGACAGGAAACCAAATGAAAATTACTTTTATTTTTTTACTACATATGTGAAATGTTTGTATTTATGGCATTGATTGTTCTTGTTTATATACTGTTTATATAAATTAATTTATAAGGCTAATGGCTACCATCTGTAGACTACTGTATTAACAGAAGTTATTAAGAAAATATATGATCCAAAAGAATTCAGTATCCATTTGATATGTGTATAGCTTTGTACTACCTTGTTTAATACAGACAAGCAGACCAGACATATGCACACACAAATTAAAAAAACAAACAAAACTGAATTACATTACTATAAATCACAGATGTAAAATAGTGCTTTTATTTACTCAAATGCTAAGGCCGTGTACTTTTGAATAAAGAGAATACTGATGTC
>NW_011888920.1:1719200-1721802 GCF_000151845.1 Pteropus vampyrus
GATGGTAATGGAATTTCAAGATTAATAAACTAAACAATGGAAATGCAGGCACATGTATCCTATTTATGGTTGTTATTCAGAGAGACAGGAAACCAAATGAAAATTACTTTTATTTTTTTACTACATATGTGAAATGTTTGTGTTTATGGCATTGATTGTTCTTGTTTATATACTGTTTATATAAATTAATTTATAAGGCTAATGGCTACCATCTGTAGACTACTGTATTAACAGAAGTTATTAAGAAAATATATGATCCAAAAGAATTCAGTATCCATTTGATATGTGTATAGCTTTGTACTACCTTGTTTAATACAGACAAGCAGACCAGACATATGCACACACAAATTAAAAAAACAAACAAAACTGAATTACATTACTATAAATCACAGATGTAAAATAGTGCTTTTATTTACTCAAATGCTAAGGCCGTGTACTTTTGAATAAAGAGAATACTGATGTCATTGTAGTTATTTAAATAAAATGGTAGAGCAGTCTTGGCTATGACATAAGCTGCTCCAACTTCCCAATGAAATTAGCTGAAAAGTTGTCTCTTGAATTACAGTGTATCTTTCTAGGTTTCTGCATGTAATACTATTATGAATAAATAGGTTATTAAGAAATAGTTCACTCAACAGGAACATAGTGACCTCTCAGTTCTCAAGATTTATAAGACGTAGCTCTCGATCATAGCTGCCAACCATATTAGAATAATATGGAAATATTTTTGAAAATATCTGCAGCCAAACTCTAATTAATTTCATTTCCTGAAATATTAGAAAATAAAATATACAAAAAGCGAGAAGAACTGATTCTAGACCTCAGTATGTCACTAATACTTTTGGTAAATCACTTAATGTTTTTAGCAAACATATTAATCTGTAAAGTGGGTTTCCTCATTTGCAAAATGCTAAATTCTTATAGGGTAGTGGGTTGATGTGAGCATCAAATAAGGTGAGGGACATGGTAGGATTTCAAAATGCAGAAAATACCCAAGTGTTAGGTCTTATTATAATAATTTAAAATTTTAAGAATGTTTCAAACTGTGGATTTTGTAATTTAATTTTTATTTTCTTAATAATTTTGAAGAGTAGTCTAATTTAGTAGTGTTATTGCCATTAGGTTTTTTTTTAAAAAAATTACTGAGCTATAATGAACAAAATTAAAAAATATTTAAAGCAGACAACATGATTATTTTATGTGCATACACATTGTGAAAGTATTTTCCCATCCATTTAACACATTACCATATCCATAACCTCATATATTTACCTTTTTTTATGTGAGAACATTTAAATTCTATTCTCTTAGCAAATTTTAATTATATAGTACAGTTTTACTAACTATAGTTACCATGACTTACATTATTTAGCTCTCATTAATCCTACAAGTGGAAGTTTATGCCCTTTTACCAACCTCTCCCTATTTCTTCCATACTTTTCTTACTTTCTATGTCTTAGTTCAACTTTTTTTTTTTTTTTTAGATTTCACATATAAGTGATACAATGCAGTATTTGCTGTTCTCTGTCTGGCTATGTCACCTACTATAGTGCCCCTCTAGGTAATTCCTAGAGGTTATTGTAAAGGGCAGGATTATCTTTTCCTCCTCTTCCTCCTCTTCCTCTTTCTTCTATTTAAGGCTGGATAATAGTCCATATTATATATGCTATATATTCTTTATACATTCATCTGTAGACAGCTACTTGGGTTGTTTTTAGACTTTGGCTATTGTTAATAATGCTATAATGATCATGAGAGTACAAGTATCTCTTTGAAAATGTGGTTTTGTTTGCTTTGGCTATATACCCAAGAGTGGGATTGCTGAATTATATGGTAGTTATATTTTCTATTTTTTGAGGACCCTCCATACTATTTTTCGTAGTGGCTGTAACAATTTACATTTCCACCAACAGTCCACAAGTGTTCCCTTTTTTCTACATCTTCATCAGCATTAGTAATCTATTGTATTTGGACATTAGTCATCCTAACAGGTGTGTGGGATTATATCTCATTGTGGTTTTAATTTGTATTTCATTTTGATGATTAGTAATGCTGAGCACCTTTTCATGTATCATTGGCCATTTGTGTGTCCTTGATAAAATATTTATTTAGATCCTTCGACTATTTTAAAAATCAGATTATTTGTTGTTGTTGTTGTTTTTTGCTATTAAGTTGTATGAGTTTCATATATATGTTGAATATTAATCTTTTATCAGATATGTGATTTCCAAATATTTTATCCCATTCTACAGGTTACCTTTTCATTTTGTCGATGGTTTCCTTTGCTGTGCAGAACCTTTTCATTTTGATGTAATTCTACTTATTTATTTTTGCTTTTATTGCATTTGTTTTGGTGGCAAATCTAAAAATCATTGCAAGACCAATGCCAAGGACCTATGCCAGGAAAACATAGGTTTTCTTCTAGGAGTTATAGATTCAGATTGTGCATTCAAGTCTTTAATCCATTTTGGTTGATTTTTGTGTATGGGGAAAGACTGAAGTCCAATTTTATTTTTCTGCATATGGCCATCCAGTTTTCCCTAACAATATTTATTGAAGAGACTATTTTTTCTTTGTTGTATATTCTTGGTTTCTTTCATGT
>NW_011888920.1:1721852-1724701 GCF_000151845.1 Pteropus vampyrus
AAAAAAATTACTGAGCTATAATGAACAAAATTAAAAAATATTTAAAGCAGACAACATGATTATTTTATGTGCATACACATTGTGAAAGTATTTTCCCATCCATTTAACACATTACCATATCCATAACCTCATATATTTACCTTTTTTTATGTGAGAACATTTAAATTCTATTCTCTTAGCAAATTTTAATTATATAGTACAGTTTTACTAACTATAGTTACCATGACTTACATTATTTAGCTCTCATTAATCCTACAAGTGGAAGTTTATGCCCTTTTACCAACCTCTCCCTATTTCTTCCATACTTTTCTTACTTTCTATGTCTTAGTTCAACTTTTTTTTTTTTTTTTAGATTTCACATATAAGTGATACAATGCAGTATTTGCTGTTCTCTGTCTGGCTATGTCACCTACTATAGTGCCCCTCTAGGTAATTCCTAGAGGTTATTGTAAAGGGCAGGATTATCTTTTCCTCCTCTTCCTCCTCTTCCTCTTTCTTCTATTTAAGGCTGGATAATAGTCCATATTATATATGCTATATATTCTTTATACATTCATCTGTAGACAGCTACTTGGGTTGTTTTTAGACTTTGGCTATTGTTAATAATGCTATAATGATCATGAGAGTACAAGTATCTCTTTGAAAATGTGGTTTTGTTTGCTTTGGCTATATACCCAAGAGTGGGATTGCTGAATTATATGGTAGTTATATTTTCTATTTTTTGAGGACCCTCCATACTATTTTTCGTAGTGGCTGTAACAATTTACATTTCCACCAACAGTCCACAAGTGTTCCCTTTTTTCTACATCTTCATCAGCATTAGTAATCTATTGTATTTGGACATTAGTCATCCTAACAGGTGTGTGGGATTATATCTCATTGTGGTTTTAATTTGTATTTCATTTTGATGATTAGTAATGCTGAGCACCTTTTCATGTATCATTGGCCATTTGTGTGTCCTTGATAAAATATTTATTTAGATCCTTCGACTATTTTAAAAATCAGATTATTTGTTGTTGTTGTTGTTTTTTGCTATTAAGTTGTATGAGTTTCATATATATGTTGAATATTAATCTTTTATCAGATATGTGATTTGCAAATATTTTATCCCATTTTACAGGTTACCTTTTCATTTTGTCGATGGTTTCCTTTGCTGTGCAGAACCTTTTCATTTTGATGTAATTCTACTTATTTATTTTTGCTTTTATTGCATTTGTTTTGGTGGCAAATCTAAAAATCATTGCAAGACCAATGCCAAGGACCTATGCCAGGAAAACATAGGTTTTCTTCTAGGAGTTATAGATTCAGATTGTGCATTCAAGTCTTTAATCCATTTTGGTTGATTTTTGTGTATGGGGAAAGACTGAAGTCCAATTTTATTTTTCTGCATATGGCCATCCAGTTTTCCCTAACAATATTTATTGAAGAGACTATTTTTTCTTTGTTGTATATTCTTGGTTTCTTTCATGTAAAATAATTGACATATATGCATGAATTTATTTTTACATTCTCTGTTCTGTAGATCTATGTGTGTTTTTATGCCAAACCATACTGTTTTGATTACTATAGCTTTGTAAGATAGTTTGAAATGAGGATATGTGATCCCTCCAGCTTTATTCTTCTTTCTCAAGATTATTTTGGCTATTTGGGATCTTTTGTGGTCTCATACAAATTTTAAGATTGCTTTTCTATTTCTGTGGAAAATATCTTTGAAATTTTGATATGGACTAGATTGAATCTGCAGATCACTTTGGGCAATATGGACATTTTAACAATATTAACTATTCTATTCCATGAGCATGAAATGTCTTTCCATTTATTTGTGTATTCTTCCATTTCATTTATCAATGTCTTACAGATTTTAGTATACAGATTTTTACCCCCTTTGGTTAAATTTATTTCTATGTATTTTATTCTTTTTGATGCAATTGTAAATTGGATTATTTTTTTAAAAAAATTTTCCCGATAGTTTGTTATTAGTGCTTACAGTCTTTTGGTGGCATCTTTAGGGTTTTCTTTATCTAATAATGTCATCTTCAAAGAAAGGCAATTTTGCTTCTTCTTTTCCAATCTGGATGCCTTTTCTTTCTTTTCCTTGCCCAATTGCTCTGGCTAGGACTTCCAATACTGTTTTGAATCAGAGTGGTAAGAGTGAACATCCTTGTCTTGCTCCTAATCTTAAATGAAAACTTTTCAGCTTTTTGCCATTGGGTATGATATTAGCCATGGGCTTATCATATGTGGCTTTATTATGTTGATGTACATTCCCTTTACACCCAGTTTGCTGAAAGTTTTTAACATGTAGGAATGTTTAATTTTGTCAAAAGCTCTTTCTGTATCTATTGAGATGATCATAGGATTTTTACTCTTCATTTTATTAATGCAATATATCACATTAATTGATTTGTGGCTATTGAATCATCATCGAATCTCTGCAATAAATCCTACCTGACAAAATAGACTTTAAATCAAAGAGCATAATAAGAAGAAAAGTCATTATATAATTACAAAATGTCAACCTATCAATAGGATACAATATTTGTAAATATTTATGCACCCTATAAGAGCACCTAAGTACACAAAGCAAAATTAACAGATCTGAAAAGAAATATAAACAATAATACATTAATAGTAGGGGACTTCAGTATCCCACTTTCAACAATAGATAGATCGTGCAGACAGAAAATCAAAAGGGAAACATTGGATTTAAACTGTACATTAGACCAGATGCACCTAACAAACATATATAGAATATTCTAATCAACAGCAACAGGATACATATTCTTCTCAAGCATACATGGAATATTCTCCAGGATAGACCATATGTTAGACCACAAAATAAGTCTTAT
>NW_011888920.1:1724751-1736471 GCF_000151845.1 Pteropus vampyrus
AGTTTGCTGAAAGTTTTTAACATGTAGGAATGTTTAATTTTGTCAAAAGCTCTTTCTGTATCTATTGAGATGATCATAGGATTTTTACTCTTCATTTTATTAATGCAATATATCACATTAATTGATTTGTGGCTATTGAATCATCATCGAATCTCTGCAATAAATCCTACCTGACAAAATAGACTTTAAATCAAAGAGCATAATAAGAAGAAAAGTCATTATATAATTACAAAATGTCAACCTATCAATAGGATACAATATTTGTAAATATTTATGCACCCTATAAGAGCACCTAAGTACACAAAGCAAAATTAACAGATCTGAAAAGAAATATAAACAATAATACATTAATAGTAGGGGACTTCAGTATCCCACTTTCAACAATAGATAGATCGTGCAGACAGAAAATCAAAAGGGAAACATTGGATTTAAACTGTACATTAGACCAGATGCACCTAACAAACATATATAGAATATTCTAATCAACAGCAACAGGATACATATTCTTCTCAAGCATACATGGAATATTCTCCAGGATAGACCATATGTTAGACCACAAAATAAGTCTTATAAATTTAAGAAAATTGAAATCATATCTTTTCCGACCACACTAGTATGAAATTAGAAATCAATTACAAGAAGAAAACTTAAAAAATCACAAATATGTGAAGATTAAAAAAACATGCTGCCGAACAACCAATGGGTTGAAAAAGAATCAAAAGATCAATTAAAAAATATCTTGATACAAATGAAAATGGAGACTAACATATCAAAACTTATGGAATGCAATAAAAGCAGCTCTAAGAGGAAAGTTCATAGCCATAAATGCCTACATTAAGAAACAAAAAAAAAATCTCAAAGAAGCAATCTAACATTACATCCCAATAAATAAGAAAAAGAAGAATGAACTAAGCCTGAAGTTAGTAGAAAGAAGGAAATAAAAATCAGAGTAGAAATAAATGAAATAGAAACTAAAAGGACAATAGAAATGATCAATGAATCTAAGAGCTAGTTTTTGAGAAGGATAAACAAAATAGACAAATTTTTAGCCAGGCTCAACAAGAAAATAAAGAATGGTCTCCAATAAAATTATAAATGAAAGAGGAGTCATTTCAACTGATAGCATAGAAATACAAAGGATCATGAGAGGCTACTATGAACAATTTTATGCTAACAACTTGGAAAACCTAGGAGAAATTAATAAATTTCTAGAAACGTACAGTTTACTCAGACTGAATCCAGAAGAAATAGAAAATCTGAACAAATCAATTGCTAGTAAAGAGATTGACTCAGTAATCAAAAGCCTCCCAACAACAACAACAACAACAACAACAAAGTCCAAGACCAAATGGCTTCAATGGTGAATTCTACTAAACATTTAAAGAAAGATACCAATCCTTCTCAAACTCTATTGAACAATAGGAGAAGACAGACTACTTCCGAACTTATTTTATTGATACAGGACATCACTTGTAAAATTCTTAACCTTTTAGCAGGAAAAGATAAGGGACATCTCTTGCAGAGTTCTTAATATTTTTAGTAAACCTAGTTAAGTTTTATTCCCTCCTTTCTTTAAGAAAAAAGCACTCTCCCTCAAATCCTGATTGTTGCCCAGAAACTGGTGACTCAGATCCTCTGACTATTGATAAGAGTCATCTTCCCATTGTTAGTAGAAATGGTGTTAGATCAGACAGGGCCCTTAGAGTCTGAGAGGGGAGGGTACTTTAGGCCAAATGTCTTTTTTATTCTTTAACAAATATATTTAACAAATATATTAACCAAGCCTGTTTCCCATTACTCACTTAATAGGCAGATCAATAATAGAAATTAGTAGATATATGATTTAAATAACAAGTTCATATTTTCCTTGTTTAGGGACTGAGGAGGCACTTCAGTAGGAAACCCAAGATCCTGCCCTGATTAAGGCAGAAAGGGAAAGAGCTCCATGAAACCCCAGTAGGCAGGGACTACGACCCTTCTCAGCAGGAAGCGGATACAGAAGAAGAGACCTCTGGTCCTTCAATATCCAGACTAATAATAAAGGGGTTCGTGGCTCTTAAGAAAGAGTTAGGTGGGAAAGTTAGAGGGTTTCAGGTCTGCCTGCAAAGACACTGAGTTCATCCTATCCTAGAAAGAATCTGCCCTAATCCTCCCACAATTAAGCAAAGAAGGCATTTTTAGGCTAAAAGTAACTTCCACAAAGAAACAAGTAAGCAGAGAATTAGGTATCAGTTTAAGCCAGTCACTCACACCTGTGCAATAAAGACCCTCAACAATCTTCAACTCACCTGAGCCATACCATCATTATAATATGATGCATATGCCCAGGAGTTCATTACTATCATTATAAGAGACTGAATTCTGGGAACGAACATGTGCAGAAAGTAAATGATGAATCACTGAGTCCTGTCGATCTTAGTTGTCAATCAAGGAAGCCCACCCCTCTAAGAAAAGTAACCGCCCACAGCAAATATGGATAAAAACCCCAAAGGCTTTGTTACCAGGCCCTTTGAGCCATGTTTCTCTTGCTTAGGCCTGCTTCCACATCTGGAGGTGTACTTTCCCTTCTAATAAAGCTTTTCTTTTCTGCTGTATTTCATTTTCCTGCTCCATTCTTTGTTCGAGACATCAAGAACCTGGACAGCGTGCCAGGAGAGAATCCCCACTCTCCGGTAACATGATGAGGCCAACATTACCCTGATACCAAAGCCAGGCAATACAGTTCAAGAAAAAAAATTACAGGCCAATATCCCTAATGAACATAGATGCAAAAAGCCTTAACAAATTAGCAAAGCAAATTCAACAATAATACATCATTAAATGATCATACATCATGATCAAGTGGGATTTACTGTAAATAAAATTAACATAAAAAGTTGAATGACCACTCCCCCTGTCAGATTATGTTTTTGTGCTTCTAAAAAAATTTCTGAGCTATTTATCAGTGTATCAAAATTTAGTATGGATAAGCAGAGAGAATGTGCAGAACGAAAAAAGAAAAAAAACAGAATTTAAAAGAACAATGATATTTAAGGGCAAACTATTGAAAACAAGTAAATTTCAACAGAAAATCATACACTGTCTACATGAAGAACAGCCTTCCAAGAATAACTTAATTTTAACCTTTCATTGAGTTAGAGCTATTTTACAACTTTTTGTAAATTTTAGGTCACTGACAGACATGCAAATTCTGTCTTTTCAGAACGTTTTCAGGTAACTGTTCAATTATCTACCCTGTGGAAAAACCAGTCTTGCCACAATTTACATATTCATTTCCATATCCTGATCTGTAAATGGGCCTGTTTCTAAATTCTCTTTTGAACCTGTCATAACATGTCTGATTCCCTCGCTAAGTGAGTAAATCTTTAAAATATGTTCATTTTTATATCTATATGAGTCATAATTTTATTCTTTACTGAAAACTATCTTTTAAAAAGACTAAGGAAGAAAAATCATCAAAAGAGAGGACAACTGAATGCAAAAAAGCAAAAAGACCTAAGGAGTAAGATATGTTCGTGAGATAGGGGAGGGAAAAGTTTTGGGAGAAAGTTGTCACATAGCTCAGGGGTGTCTGGTAAGTTAAAAGAGTTTTTTTCTTTTTTCTTTTTTTATTTTTTTAAAGAGTCTGTTGCATTTGCTAGTCTAATAACCATTAGTATCTCTTCAAGAGTATTTTCTGAAGAGGTGAGGTTATCAAGTACAAAGCAGAATTTTGAGGAATGAATAAAATGTGAGAAAGAAAAGTAGTAAAAGGAGACAATCTTTTTCCTGTGTTTTTTTTCTTTTGAATCTTACTCTTATATACATGAAATCTCAACACAGCAGCCAGATTGATCATTTTAAAAGCTGTCACATCACCCTCTGGTTAAACTCTTCAATGGTTTTTCATATGTCACTGTAAGTTCTTATATTGGCCTATCAAGATCCTCTACTACTTTTGTCTCATGTTCTTTTATTTTCTCCTTCTTACTTACACTTAAGCACATTTTTGATCAGCATTTAATAACTGGACTTTATATCATGGTAAGGGTGGTACTATATCTTCTTTGTTGTTTTATTTGTAGCACATAGCAGAATACTTCAAATATATGTGTTCTACTAAATTTTAATGAATCAATCAATATATTTTTACTTTTTGCACTGTTTAGTTGCAGATGTATGCATATGTATATTTTATTTCATTCTGCATGAGTTAGAGAAAATAAAGTATACTTCATTCATGTAGTTGTTACTAATGCATCCATCTGTTCAACAAATATTTATTGAACATATATTCTGTTTTAGGCATTATACTAGTAACCAGGACTAGACAATGTCTTTCTTGTACTTTTCATCTAACAGAGATATATCATGAAGCAACAATTAAAATACAGAAGGATAAATGCTCTGTTAGGGGATAGACAGTTATCGGTACCCAAATGTCTTATAAGTGAAGTAGGATAATCAGAAAAAAGCTTTTACTAGGAAATAACAGGTTGTTATTAAGACTGAAATGAAGGGGAGCAGAGATGCACATCAAGTGACCATCACAAGCAGAGGCTTGGTGCGTGTCTGTGGGAAAGCAAGAACAGTGAAGCTCTGAAGGGGGACTGGTTGTGATGAGATCTTAGCGTATAAGGCAGAGAGTGTCTAGGGACTATGTAAGCCAGGGCTTGGTTATGGTAGGTTTTATCATCAAGTTTGGTAGACTTATCCTAAGGACTGTGGACAAATATTGGAGAATTTAAAGCAGGAAAAATATAGAGACAAGGAATCCAGTAAACAGCTATGAAATTTTTTCTTTGTGAGAGATAATATTGACCTTAATGAAAATTCTGGCAATGGAGATGGAAGTCAATGGACAGCTTTGAGAAACAAGATTTAGAGATTTATTCAATGTGGATGGAAAAAAAGAGGGAAAAGACAAGGAGGGGACCTTGTTTCTGGCTTTAATGCTGGTAATGTTAACTTCAATGGAGAAAGTAAAATGTACAGCAGGTTGGTTGTTCAGGGATATGATGACATCACAGTTAAATTTGTTTTTGTAACACATTCGCTGGAGGTTGGACAAAGACTTGGATTTATGGGTTTCGAGCTCAGGAAATATAGATTTGAAGCCATGTCTATTGGCCATCGAATCCTTATAAGTTAATAAGATAGTCTAAGTAAAACATGTAAAACAGGACGAGCAAGCATAGAAGTAAGAGATTGGCAATGTTAAATATAAAATGATTTGTAGAAGAAGAACAGAGTATGCTTTTGGGGAAATCATGAAAGAAGCACTACAGAATCCAGAGTATACAAGGTTAAAAATCAGCCACAACATTTGCTGGAGAGAAGTCAAATAATTAAAAATTTTTACTTTGGGTTTAGGAATAATTGGTGACTCCGACAAGAGCATTTTCTATGAAGTGATTGTGAAAGGAATCAGATTATAGTGCACTTTAGAAATGAGGAGACATTAGAAAATGGAGAATATAAATTGCAACAAGTTATTGAATGGTGCAATTGCGAAGGAGTTTGTAATTTTTTAGTTGGAAGAAATGTGATTATTTCAGAAGATGTCAGCAAAAGAAGAGAAGCTGTGGTTATACAAGACACCTACACAAGAGTTATACAAGTGCCATGTGGCTCTAAGCAGAAGATAGGAAATGTGGAAAGACAGCATTCTGTGTTCAAAACTCCTTTTTCCACCATCTCCAAAACATGTCACATTGTAATCATCCTCACTAATTCTTTGTGTCCTTACTTATGATTGTGACAGCACAGCTGATACTGAACCCAAGCTTGTGTGTCCCATGTTTCAAAAGGCCAAAACTCAAAATGCCAGAGTTTGAAGTAAGGACAGGTTTATTGATCGAGAAGTTGTCAACTGAGAAAATGGGAGACTTAGTAGTGCCTCAAATCTATCTTACTCACTGAACTAGGTTAAGGATTTGTAAGAGGTTAGGTAAAACTGGTACGTGGAAGTGCTGGTGGGGCAAGTTTTAATTGGAGGACCTTGTAAGTTGGCTATTTATGGTAAAATGGTATCAACAGCAGTGTCAACAACTTCCTGGACACCATGAACCCTTTGCTTCTGAAAAGGTTCGGGTGTTAAAGTTCTGGTTACGTTCTCATCCTTTGGTTCCATGTGTGTGTTTGGTGGGGTGGGGTGGCAGGGCAAGACTTTGGTTCTGGGCACTCTGGAGGTCAAAGTTCTCTTCTCTGTGCATGCTTCAACTGCATAGCTTATGGTTTTGGTCTGTTATTTCTGAAAAGCAACACAATATCTCGTTGTGAGCTGGTTTTGCAGTTACAACTGCTTTTCATTATTATTGACAAGCCTTTACATTTTGTGGGGGAGTAAAATCTCACATAAAACAACGTAGAAATTAAATGTTTACCTAAAAGTCTTTTAGAAATCAAAATGCATACAATTAACTGTTCTCATCATGGCACTTTATTCATTAAACAAACATGTACTGATTGTCTACTAAGTGCGAAATGCTGGATATACAGAAATGAATACGGTACTTTTAAAAACAAACACAAGAGGTTCCAGTCCAAGATGGTGACATAGGAGGATCGTGAATTCACTCTCCCACTGACATAACGAATCTATAGCTACAAGTAGAACAATTCTTTCTGAAAGAAATCCAGAAACTAACCAAGCAACTCCTACACATCAAGCGAATGAGAAAATACCCACATCATCTATGTTTAAATGGGTAGGAAAGACTGAGACACATTCTTGCCATGAATCGCAACCCAGGGATGGTGACATACAACGGTAGGAGACTTTACAACTCCCAGCTTCTCCATGAGGAGAAGGGTTGGACCTAATATCTAGCACCCCAACTTTCAAGACTTCCACCTAAGGGACAGCTCCCAAAACACCTAGCTCTGGAAACCAATGGGGCTTACATCCATGAGATCTACAATACTATAGCAGACAAAGAAAAAGTTCTCAGACTATCACTCCCAGGCTCTGCACAGAGAGTGTTGATAGAAACACTAATCTCCCAGTCTTTCTCAAAAAGAGGAAAAGCTGCTTCCTGAGGGTCAGGCTTCTAATTTAGCAGGCATCTAGAGAATGACTGTGTTCCTCCCTGAAGACTTAGGTGGCCTATGAGTGGTTTTCTTGTTCTCCCTCGGGCCCCCTCTAGGTTGCTAGAGTCTCCCAGAAAGGACCTTGTGCCCATGTCTTGTTCTCCAGCTTTTGTGGCTGCCACCCAGGGAATGCACCCGTTGATCAACTGGCTCTGGTGGCCAGTGGAGCTTCTATCCATAGCCCTACAGAACTGTAGCAAACAAAGAAGCAGTTCTTAACCAGCTATCCCAGGGCTTAGACAGAACTTCCATCTCTCAGTCTTTTCCTGAAAGAGGCCTATTTGCATACTTTAAAAGCTACTGGATGAGCATCTAGCTTTCAATCAGCCTGTATCTGGGTGGTGACTGAGATCCTCTCTCCTGGGACACTAAAAGGTTTTGGCACAACCTCAAATACTGAAAACAGCGAAGAACACAGAAGATAGTGGGATAATTACAAATGAGAAAGAATCAACAACCTGGGCCAGGTTGAATGAAAAGGTTCATCTCCTATGTGAGATGACTCTGTCAAGACTGAGAGAGGTGGTTGTTTATTTGTAGAAACGAGCATGGAGTCAAAAAAAGAAAAGAGAAAAAAAAGAAAAAAAGAAGCAAAGTCATACCAGGAAGCTCAAAAGTGTGCTCCAAAGAGGGACCTGGGCTCTAGAGTTCTGGTGACCAGGTTCTTTTCTTTTGCCACGAGAAAGAATTTAAGGACAGGACAGTGAGCTGGAGAGCGCAAGTTTTATTAAAACGAAAGCACACACTTAAAAGAAAAGTGTGAGCAGCTCAGAGAGAGAGTCTGCCCCAACTCTCTGAATTAAGCACTTTTGTTGTTTTGGGTGCTGGTGGGTGTCCCAAGGCTACCCAGCTTGCCTCCTGGTCCTGGCTTGTTTCCTATACCACCTGGAGGGACAGAGGCAGCTCAAAGCCATTTATCTTGTCTCCTGCCCTTGGCTAGTTACTCTTGCTGGAGTTTCTGCTTGAAATCAAAACAAGAAGAGATTTGAGTAAGGGACAATGGAGAAATTCCAGAGCTGCAGGGAGAAGACTGAGTAAGGGACTGAGGAAAAATTCCAGAGCCACATCCTGAGCCTTGAGGTATCTTTTCTAAACTAACTATCCTGTCCCAAAGGGAATGTGTCCCAAACAAAAGTTAAGACTCCAGAAGCAGATCTTAAGGAAATGTCAGTGAGTGATTTACCTGACAAAGAATTTAAAAAACAAAAGTATTAAACATAACTATAGCTATAATAATTTGTCAGTGTATCCACAAGGTAAAAAGATAGAAATTGTGACATCAAAAGCATAAAATGTTGAAATCAAGTTGTTATAAGTTTAAAATAAACTATTATAAATGTAAGGTATTTTATGTAAACTTAATGGTAACTACAAAGCAGATTTTTTGTAGATTCACAAAAAATAGAATTTGAGGCATGCTACTATAGAAAATTATCAAATCATAAAGGAAGATGCCAAGAGAAGAAGAAAAGAACAAAGGAATTACAAAATAGCCAGTAAACAATTAAAAGAATCTCAATAATAAGGCCATATCTAGCAATAATTACTTAAAATTTAAATGGACTAAATTCTCCAATCAAAAAGCGTAGAGTAGATGAACGGATTAAAAAAAAAAAAAAGACCCAATTATATACTGCCTACAAGAGATTCACTTTACCTTGAGGGTACATACAGACTAAAAGTTAAGGGATGCAAAAAAATATTGCATGCAAGTGGAAACCAAAAGAAAGTTGAAGGGGCTAGCGAGAAAAAGAGAGAGACAGTTTAAGCAAAGACTGTAATAAGAGACACAGAGGTCTTTATATAATGATACAGGGATCAGTCTATCAGAAGAATATAACATTTGTAAATATTCATGCACCCAACGTGGGAGCACCTGAAAACATAATGCAAATATTAACAGACCTGAATGGAGAAATAGAATAGTAGGGGACTTCATTATACCACTTTCAACAATCGGATCACCCAGACAGAAAATCAATTAGGGAACATTAGACTTAAACTATACATTCAACCAGAGAGACTTAACAGACATTTATCAAATATTTTATACAACAGTAGCAGGATGCACACCTTTCTCAGGAAGTGTGATGCCCCAGCTTTGTTCTTATTTCTCAAGAAATATTTGGCTATATGGGGTTTTCTGTAGTTCCATATGAATTAAAAGTGTTAGTATCCACAATATAAAGTATTCATTCAACTCAATAGCAAAAAAAAAAAAAAAAAAAAGATTAAAAATTGGGCAGAGAAACTGAATAGACTTCTTTTAAAGAAGAAAAATGGCCATTAGGTATATGAAAAAGGTGTTCAACATCACTAATCATCAGGAAAATGCAAATCGAAACCACAATGAGCTATCACCTCACATTTGTTAGAAGTGGCTATTATCAAAATGACAAGGGATAACAAGTGCTGATGAGCATGCAGAGGAAAGGCAACCCTTGTGCACTGTTGGTAGGAGTGTAAACCGGTAGAGCCACTATGGAAAAATTAAAAATAGAACTACTGTGTGAGCCAGCAATCCCATTTCTGGGAATGTATCTGAAGGAAATGAAATCACTATGTGAAGTATATTGTACCCCCATATTCCTTGCAGCATTGTTTACAATAGCCAGATAAAACAACCTAAGTGTCCATGACAGATGAATGGGTAAGGAAAATGTGGCCTATATATACAACGGAATATTATTCAGCCATAAAAAGAAGGAAATCCTTCCATTTATGACATCTATAAACCTCAAGTTCATAATGCTTAGAGAAATAAGTTAAGACAGAGAAGGACAAATACTGCATGGTATGACTTTCATGTGGAATCTAAAACAAATGTTACACCTTTAGAAACAGAATGTAGAAAAGTAGTAGTGGAGGCTGAGGTGTGAGAGAAATAGGGAGAAAATAGTAAAGGTACAACCTTTCAGCTATAAAAGGAATAGGGTCTGAGGAACTAAATAAAGCACAGTGACTATAGTTGATAACACTGTGTTGTATAATTAAAACTTGCCAAGAGAGTAGAACTTAAATATTATCACAATAAAAGATAAATATATGAGATGATAGTGTTAATTAACTAGATGGTGAAAATCCTTTCACAATGTATGTGTGTATCAGATCACAATGTACATTTTAAATATCCTATGATTTCCTTTGTCAGTTATACTTCAAACAACCTGAATTGTATGAACAAATAAAACAAAATAAAAAACAAAACCCTGCCTCATAATGCTGACATGAAGTCTCATTTATGAAATATCATTTTTATCTTAAAGTTAAATTTTCATGTACTCTTATGTATACATCTTCCATTAAATTGTAAGTGATGAGATATATTATATCTTGTGCTTTTCCCCTTCCTTCAATGTCAAAAGGATGTCTAATAGTTTGCTGAATTAATAGAATTAATATTAAAATGTCCCATTTAATTGCTACCACGTTTCCTTCTGCAGAAAGATTGCTTACTAAATGATTAAAGATGTTTACTAATATGAGATATAAAATTGCTCTTGAATTTGTGGTAGCCTTATTGTCTGTCTGTATGTTATATACATGAGGCTGGCCCAATTTGATATAATAAGGGGGTGAAACTCAGAATTTTCTAAGGCAGAACACAATCATTATCAGTGCTTCAATTATTTTGGACTTAAAAAATCTATACTATTCTTGGAAATTTCAAGGGGAACACTTTACCATGTAACATATTGATAAGTTGAACCTCATCAGAATCATTTCATTTGATTTCCCCTGAAGTTAGAGAAAGAAAAATAATAATATTTGCCACTTCCTTTTCAATGCTACTTTAACATAAAACAATATTGGAAAGATAATTGGATTTGTGAAAATAAAAATAAAAATGAAAATGCTACCTAAAGTAAATGTCTTCTCACTAATAAAAATATGTATTGTTCTCATACAACTCAATTGCAAAAAAAATTTTGATTTAAAAATGGGCAGTGATCTTAATAGATGCTTTTCTAAAGATGAATGGCCAACAGATGTATGAAAAGGTGCTCAGTGTCACTAATCATCAGGGAAATGCAAATCACAACCACCGGAAATATCACCTCCTACTTATTAAGATAGCTATCATCATATAGATAAATGATAACTTTTTTTTGAGGGTGTGGAGAAAAGAGGACCCTTGTACACTCTTCGTAGGAATGCAAATAGGTACAGCCATTGTAGAAAACAATATATGGGTTCCTCAAAAATTTATAAATAAATGAACTAGCAATCCTTCTTCTGATGATATAACCAAAGGAAATGAAATCAGTACCTGGAAGAGATAACTGTGCTCCCATGTTCATTGCAAATAGTGGTTTATTCCAAATAGCCACTACATGGAAACAACCTAAGTGCCTGTCAATAGATGAATGCATAAAGAATTTGTTATATATAAAAATGAAAGATATCCTTATGTTTGTGACAACATGGATGGAATTGGAAGACATTATATTAAACAAAATAAGCCAGACACAGAAAGAAAAGTACTGCTTGATGTCACTTCTACGTGGAATCTAAAAAAGTTGAATACATAGAAGCATAGAGTAAAACAGTAGTCACCAAGGTAGGGAGGGAGGCAAGGAGAAATGGGAAGATATTTGTCAAAAGGTATTTGTTGTAAGACCTGAAACCATAAAACTTTTAGAAGAAAA
>NW_011888920.1:1736521-1739897 GCF_000151845.1 Pteropus vampyrus
CAAAATAAAAAACAAAACCCTGCCTCATAATGCTGACATGAAGTCTCATTTATGAAATATCATTTTTATCTTAAAGTTAAATTTTCATGTACTCTTATGTATAAATCTTCCATTAAATTGTAAGTGATGAGATATATTATATCTTGTGCTTTTCCCCTTCCTTCAATCTCAAAAGGATGTCTAATAGTTTGCTGAATTAATAGAATTAATATTAAAATGGCCCATTTAATTGCTACCACGTTTCCTTCTGCAGAAAGATTGCTTACTAAATGATTAAAGATGTTTACTAATATGAGATATAAAATTGCTCTTGAATTTGTGGTAGCCTTATTGTCTGTCTGTCTGTATGTTATATACATGAGGCTGGCCCAATTTGATATAATAAGGGGGTGAAACTCAGAATTTTCTAAGGCAGAACACAATCATTATCAGTGCTTCAATTATTTTGGACTTAAAAAATCTATACTATTCTTGGAAATTTCAAGGGGAACACTTTACCATGTAACATATTGATAAGTTGAACCTCATCAGAATCATTTCATTTGATTTCCCCTGAAGTTAGAGAAAGAAAAATAATAATATTTGCCACTTCCTTTTCAATGCTACTTTAACATAAAACAATATTGGAAAGATAATTGGATTTGTGAAAATAAAAATAAAAATGAAAATGCTACCTAAAGTAAATGTCTTCTCACTAATAAAAATATGTATTGTTCTCATACAACTCAATTGCAAAAAAAATTTTGATTTAAAAATGGGCAGTGATCTTAATAGATGCTTTTCTAAAGATGAATGGCCAACAGATGTATGAAAAGGTGCTCAGTGTCACTAATCATCAGGGAAATGCAAATCACAACCACCGGAAATATCACCTCCTACTTATTAAGATAGCTATCATCATATAGATAAATGATAACTTTTTTTTGAGGGTGTGGAGAAAAGAGGACCCTTGTACACTCTTCGTAGGAATGCAAATAGGTACAGCCATTGTAGAAAACAATATATGGGTTCCTCAAAAATTTATAAATAAATGAACTAGCAATCCTTCTTCTGATGATATAACCAAAGGAAATGAAATCAGTACCTGGAAGAGATAACTGTGCTCCCATGTTCATTGCAAATAGTGGTTTATTCCAAATAGCCACTACATGGAAACAACCTAAGTGCCTGTCAATAGATGAATGCATAAAGAATTTGTTATATATAAAAATGAAAGATATCCTTATGTTTGTGACAACATGGATGGAATTGGAAGACATTATATTAAACAAAATAAGCCAGACACAGAAAGAAAAGTACTGCTTGATGTCACTTCTACGTGGAATCTAAAAAAGTTGAATACATAGAAGCATAGAGTAAAACAGTAGTCACCAAGGTAGGGAGGGAGGCAAGGAGAAATGGGAAGATATTTGTCAAAAGGTATTTGTTGTAAGACCTGAAACCATAAAACTTTTAGAAGAAAAGATAGACAGTAAACTCTCTGATATTACTAACAGGAATTTCTTTTCGGATATATCTCCTTGGGCAAGGGAAACAGAAGAAAAAATAAACAAATAGGACTACATCAAATTAAAAAGTTTTTGTACAGCAAAGGAACCATCAACAAAACAAAAAGACAACTGACTGTTTGGGAAAAGATATTTGCTAATGACACATCTGATAAGGGGTTAATATCTAAAATTTATAAAGAACTTATACAACTCAACAACAACAAAATAAACAGTCCAGTTAAAAAATGGGCAGAAGACCTGAACAGATACTCCTCCAAAGAGGAAATACAGATGGCTAACAGACATATGAAAAGATGCTCAAGGTCACTAATTATCAGAGAAATGCAAATTAGAATCACAATGAGATATCACCTAATACATGTCAGAATGGCTATCATCAATAAATCAAAAAACAGCAAGTGTTGGCGAGGATGTGGAGAAAAGGGAACCCTCATACATTGTTGGTGGGATTGCAAATTGGACAGCCGCTATGGAAAACAGTATGGAGGTTCCTCAAAAAATTAAAAATGGATGTACCTTTTGACCCAGCAACTGCATTTCTGGGTATTTATCCAAAGAAAACCAAAACAATAATTCATAAAGCTCTATGCACTCCAATATTCATGGCAGCACAATTTACAATAGCCATGATATAGAAACAACCTAAATGCCCATCAACAGATGATTGGATAAAGAAATTATGATTCATATATACAACAGAATATTGCTCAGCCATTAAAAATAAATGAAATCCTACCATTTGCAATGACATGGATGGACCTAGAGGTTATTATGCTGAGTGAAATAAGTCAGACATAGAAAGATAGATACCATATGATTTCACTTATATGCGGTATCTAAGAAACAAAAAGAACAAACTAATCAAAAACCATAGTGGACAATTTGGTGATGGACAGAGGGGAGGGAAGTTGGGAGGCTGGGAGAATGGGGTGAAGGGTTAAAGGAATACAAATTAGTAGTTGATAGTTGGGCATGGGAAGCGTGGAAGAGGGAATGTAGTTAGTATTAATATGATGGCTAAGTCAAGTGCCAGGGGAGGGAGGGAGCAATTGGGGGAATCATTTTATGAATATTATAGATGTCTAACTAATGTAGTGTATACTTGAAACTAATTTAAATAAATAAATTTATTTTTAAAAAAGGTATTTGTAGCTGCAGTTATGTAGGATAAGTCTAGAGACCTAATGTAGAGTTAATTATAGCTAATGATACTATATTATATACTGAAAATTTGCCGAGAGTAGATTTCAGGTGCTCTCACCACCCAGTCAAAAAATGATAACTATGTGATGAAATGGATATGTTAATTAGCTTCAATACAACAATTATTTCACTATATATTTTCAAAATATCATGCTGTACACCTTAAATATATATAATTTTTATTAAAAATTTAAAATGAATAAAATATATTATAATTTTATTTTCAAATGTATGTTAAAAATTCATACTAAAAGTAAAAACTATTCTTTAAAATTATTTTCGTAAAGTGAAATTCAAGTACCACAAATAACTTTTACATGATTCTGACTAACCGGCAAAGAAGAGTCATTGATATGCAAGATCCGTCACTGTGGAGTTTGCACCATCTGTAAAGCATAAAAAGTAGTTTAGTTATAGTATTATGTACTTGTAAGTATAATTTTAGTTTAGTATATTTTTCATTGCACAAATTTGAGGTACAAAAGAGAA
This sequence comes from Pteropus vampyrus, assembly GCF_000151845.1. Classification (NCBI taxonomy): domain Eukaryota; kingdom Metazoa; phylum Chordata; class Mammalia; order Chiroptera; family Pteropodidae; genus Pteropus; species Pteropus vampyrus. Next base: position 1,739,725 of record NW_011888920.1, read on the forward strand.
AGGAATAATGACAAAATCATGAGGCTCTCAACACAACAAGCAAGTTGGAAATTCTCCAATTAACAATAATTGCAGAATCAGCACTTACTCTACACTTGAAATAAATGCCTCTTTAAAGAAACTACAATTTAAATATTCCTTATATAAATAAAGAAATCAACACTGTCTCAAAA
>NW_011888920.1:1739947-1745617 GCF_000151845.1 Pteropus vampyrus
GAAATAAAATAAAAAACATACTGATAGGCAGTTGAGGTAATTTGCTGTATTCAAGTTATCTTGTCTATTTTTACATTAAAAAAACATATTCTCTACTTTTTTATTCCCATCTCCAGAGATGAAAAAAAATCTCTGAAGATAGTAACAATTAATATCTCATAATTTTGGTGATAGAATAAAATAAATCCACATTAAATTAACAATAATTTTTAACGTAATTCACGTATTTTCGTTACCATGTTTTATACCAAAATTTTTAAGAAAAGGACAAAAATATTTGTACCTTAACATTTTTGCTGGTGGAAGAATGCAAAAATACATTTTAAACAGTACTTCATTTCTTAGTTATTAGTATTTTATTTCTTATTACTCTTTGTTTATTCAATACTTCATCTCCCAAATATATATGGGAGATCCAGGGTTTTTTATTAAATTTTTTATTTTTAAGTAATTATAGATTTATAGGAAGTTATAATAATATGTACACAGAGTAGACATCAGTGAAAATGGCATAGTAGGGGACACCAAAAGTCTGTCTCACCAATAAAAGCAATGAATAAGCTGGTAAAAACTGTCAGAATCAATTCTTTTGGAACTCAAGATACTACTCAAAAGCCTACACCAAATGGGAATGCTTAATCAAGAATAAATAAAAACAAAAAACAGCTAAATCTCAGTAAGAGCGCTTTGTAGCATTTGACTTACCTCGATCTCACCCCCTGATTCCCAACTTGGTAGTGATCTTAAAGACATTGGTCGTAATTCCTTGTACAAGTGTCTAATACCAAAAGGAGCAAAGTGGACTTTTTCTCTCAAAAGATTATAGTTGTTTATTTGCCCTTTCTGGTGGCTGAGGCCCTGGCCCAAAGGGCTTGTCTCTATTTTGCCTAACTCAGTGCTCTGCTAGGGCCGAGGAGATTACCCGGTAGCATTTGTCAAAATTATTTAAAGGCAAATGTAATAGTACTGTTGCTTGGGCCAAGGGATACAGTTGGAGGAAGCAAGAGACTAATCAAAAAAATTAGACGTAGAATTGCCCACCATTTCCACTCCTAGGTGTTCCCAAAGATTTGAAAACATATGTTAAGTAAAACAAACACTTGTATATAAATATTTATAGCAGCATTAGTAATAAGACCCTAAAGGTGAAAACAGCCTAATGTCCTTCATTTGGAAAATGAATAAACAAAAGTGGTAAATGTATTTAATGAAATATTCTGTGGTCATAAAAAAGAATGAAATATTGATATATGCTATAACATGGATGAACCTTTAAAATCTTATGCTAAATGAAAGAAACCAAACATGAAAGTCCACACGTAGTTTGTGGTATAATGTTATATATATGAAATGTCTAGAATAGGCAACTCCATAGAGACAGAATGACTAGTCACCAAAAGCTAGGGAAGGGGAAAATGGGGAGGGACTGCCTAGCAGGCATGGAGTTTACTTTTTGGGTGATGAAAATATTCTGAAATTGGAAGAGATGGTTTCCCAACACTTTGAATATACTAAAGCCACTAAACTGCACATTTTAAACATTTAAGAGGATGCATTTTGTGTTATGTGAACTTAATCATATATACATGCATCTACACACACACCTGAAGGACTCAGAGCCACAGGTGGAAGTACAGGCTGTTCAGGCTATGACTTCCCGCTACATTCCAGGGTTGCAAAGACACTTGGATGCCCTAAATCTTCCTCTAAGTCTGTGCCAATATAGACAGTCCCTTCCCCACAACATTTCCTTACTTATTGCAGTGTGCAATTTTGTGTTGTTTAATGTGGTTATTCTAGTCTCATCCAAGCTATTTGACACCGAGTTTCTACATCAGGTTCTCAACAAGTACGCAATGAATAAAAGAATGTAAAATCTGAGGGAAAATCTACAAAGATACCCTGTATAACCTTCATCCAATTTCCCACAGTGGTAACACCTCATGTAATTATAGTACAATATTAAAATGAGGAAATTGATACTGATGAAATCCAAGGATCTTATTCAGATTTCACTAGTTTAACATACACTCATTGTGTGTGTCATTCTAGCTAATTTTAATATATGTGTGGATTTTAGTAACTACCATCACTATTATAATAACAAGTTGTTATACTTTTGTAGTCACATCCAGATTCCTTTTCCCCCACTTTTTGTCTCATGTGGACCCTGACTGATAAATACTGTCTCTCAAGAACATGTGAAAACATTGTTGGAGTACCCAAGAGTTGGGAGAAATTATCAAAGAAAATTTCCTTAAGGAGCTGGTATCTGAGATGAATCTTCAATGAAAAAAATTATAGGATGTTTTGTGAAGCTCCTAGCATAAATAAAAACATTCGAAATGAATATTTTTTTCTCATGTTTGCTCTTGTTGCTTCTGTTGTAACTATTTTTGTTATTACTGTTATTACTATTATGATGATTAATGAGGGATTAGACAGCTAAGCGTTCTGGGAATAGAGAATGTGGTCATTCCAGAGAAGCAAGATTAGTGGACAGAAAGGCATATAGAACATATAAAGGCCTATAGAGTAACAGAAAATTGCAAGTAGTTCAGTATAGCTGGACTTCAAAATAGAACAGGAAAAGTTGAAGGAAGTAAGAACAAAATAGCATTTGTGAATTATGAGAATATGTTTATATTTTGTTCTGAGAAGAATAGGGAACTAATAAACTGATGAATGACATTCATTTCAGAGCAATCTCTTCAATGGTAGTCTAGTTGTATATTAAAGGGAGACAAATGTGAATTCAGGTTGACCAGAGGTAAGTCTATGCACTATTTCAGATGAGAGACAAAGGTGGTTCGACCTGAACTGGTGAGAACAAGTATTGGGAGAACGAAATGGATTTGGAATTTAAGAAGTAGAGTTGGCATGTTTGGTGATTGATTTGATGTAGAAGGGAAAAAAAGAAGAAGTTATCTGCAAAGCTAGATTTCTGGCAAAGGCAAATGTGTGGATGGAAATGTCAGTAATCAGCACAATGTTTCTGGAAAGAGAAACAGAGCTGAACTAAGATTGTTAGTTAAGTTTAGAACATGCTATGCGTTTTAGTCCATTTGAGTTGCTAAAACAAAATACCACACAATGAGTGGCTTATAAAGAGCAGAAAATTTTGCTCACAGTTCTGGAGGCTAGAAGTCTGAGATCATGGTGCCAGCATGGTCAAGTGAAGGCCCTCTTCTGGTTCAGACTTTTCCTTGCATCATCACATAGGTGAAGAGGCTAGGGAGATCTCTGGAGCCTCTTTAATAAGGCACTAATCCCATTCATGAGGGCTCCACCCGCTGACCTACTCACCTCCCTCAAAGACCTCACCTTCTAATACCATTATATTGAGCATTAGGATTTCAACATATGAATTTTGTGGGGGGACACAAACAATCAGAAGACAGCTATGTGTTTTAGATATTTATGTGAAATAAGCTCTATAAGAGTAGCAAAAATAATAATAATAATAATAATAAATAATAAGCTCTATATAAGTAGCATTTTTTATTGTTATATCCCAAACAAGTGCTATTGAATCAGGCAGAGAACAAACATACAAACACTATTTATGGAATGAAAGATGTTTGGTTGTGAAGGAAAAAATGTCTTATGAATTTCTAACAAATAATAGATGTTCTCAAATAAGAATCTAGAAAAAAATGGAGTAAGTTTGATAAAATTGGGCGGGAAAATCCTCAGCTAAAACAAAACCTGTTTTATGTTGTAAAAAATAAAAAGTTTGTATTTCAAAGCCATTTGCAAAATATATTACATATTCTATCTCTATAGCTCTAAGGAATAATTTTTTTCTAGATGGATTTATTCATCTAGCCAAAAAAAAAAATTAGTGTCTGCTCTGTGCCTGGTATTGTTTTAAGCTCTGTAAGTACCATAACAAATAAAACAAAGTCGTTGCACTCATGGAAGTTATATTCTTATGGGATGAAATGGGCATATAAATAGAAACAGAAAGTTATATAGTGTGCCATATGATAACCAGTATTGTGGAAAGATAATGAAGGAGGATAAGGATTTAGGGAGTATCAGAGACAGAAAGGGCATGCTATTTTTATTTAGAGTGGTGAGGGAAAGCCTCAGTTATAAGTGAGACCCAAAGAAGGGCAGTACCAAGTCACATAGATATGGGGATAAGAGAAGGGATTGTTTTAGGCGGAGGGTTTAGAAAATTCTCGACAAGAGAATATGCTTGTCAAGTAAGAGGAACAGCCCAGGCAGGGCTTAAAGCCAGAAATGGAGCCCAGGAGCAAATTCCTGTGAGCTGAAGGCAGCCCTGTGTAAAATTTGTGGGCACGAGGGGGCCCTAACACAAGTTGACATCTAACATTTATACAGTGATCAATAAGCACAGGAAAGGATGCTTAACTAATTTATAAAGCTAAGAAACAAAAGTTAAAGTAATTTTGTTTGGGGTTTAACAAATTAATAAAACAGATTATGCATCATGTTGGTGAAATAGGGGAAAATGGACCATATCACATTTGGCTCATAGGAAGTGCATATTTGGACAATTTTTTGAGCAATACCCTACATAGAGAATTTAAATTTTAATGCATTTGATCCTGTCATTTTAGTTCTGAGAATTTATTCCAATAATGTTATCAGAGAGAAAGTTAAAGGTTTATTCACAAGGAAATTTTTATTATAAAATTGTTTTAAGATGATAACAAATTTGGGAATTACCTAAACAAGTAAAATACATTCTAATGTATCCATTAAATAGAATATTAGGCAGTCATTAATTATTGAAATAATCTATGTCAGAGAGAGCCACTTGAGACTCAATATCTTTTCCCTGTCCTAATAAAAACCCCAATTTTTTAGTTAGACATGTGGCAACAATGCAATAAACACTTGATTTCTCAGCTTCCGTTCAGCTACGAGTTGCTTTGTGATGAAGTTATGGTTAATGGCTTATAGGAAGAAACGGTTCTCCAAAAGGAAGGGTTCATGCACTTTTTCGTCTTTTCCTCTTTCTTGTTGGCTGGAGTGCTGTGCTTCAATGCTAGGAAAGGCTGTAGCTCCAAAAGACACATTGAACGAAGAAATGACCTTTGAAAAATAAGGCTCTCATTGAAGGGTGTCAGAAAGGGGTGAGGACACGAGGGAGATACCCCACCACTACCACCAAATCGGCACTAGATTGCCTTCCCCCCGATTTTTAAGCATATGCTGTTTTATATTACTGATGCTTTACATCTCTGTTACTTTAATCCTAGGCAATTTTTTTTTTTTTAAAGCAAGTCATAGATTAACTTGTACAGTATGTTTCTAAATACATCTGGGAGTCTGTACATGTGGAGACAGAGAGATAAAGACAGCAAGATGGAAGAGAGAATACAAATCATCTTGTAGAACACAGGTGATCTTCATTTCCCTCTTTATAACTTTCAAATGTAATGGGATATTTTTACATAGTCTTAATGTTCTCAGTATTAAAACAATAAAGCATTTTTTAGTGCTTATATAAATTGGCTTTTGTCTACAGATTGAAAAGTAAAATAATGAATACACATATATAGACATATATTGGTAATTTTTTTAATTTTATGTTTTGATAATTTTTAAAAGCTATTACTAAGGAATAAATACAGGCTGGCCCTTATATGTGTCTTTAGGTGAACTTATAAGTGAGTTCATGGATAAGACATTTTC
>NW_011888920.1:1746462-1759891 GCF_000151845.1 Pteropus vampyrus
TTACCCTAAGTAACCAAACATACATATTTAATTCCCACTGAAATCCCATTTTAATTGTCAGAAAACTTATGACATCATTCTAAAATTCACCTAGGAGCACAGACAATACAAGAATAACTAAGGAGAGTGTGAATAATGGAGGACTAGTGAAGATTATAAAACCACAGTGACTAGATTATGTGATGTGGCATAGTCCTGAAAGATAAATCAGTGCATGTAACAGTATGACTTCTACCATAATCAGTTGCCCACTATGTGACAGGTAGTGCAACAGGGAGGCAAAACATACACAGAACATTGCACCTGCTCTACATGAGTCAAGTGTTAGTGTACCCACTTTGTACCTAGAAACTGGTGTCAGATAACTTAATCAATTTATTTAAAAATATCACAATTAGTATTTTATAAATGCAAGATATAAATGAAGGACTCATTCTATATTGGAGATGCTAATCGGAGAGAATGATTTCCTTACTTACAATTTTCTAGACCATATTTTCAGACACCTATTTGTTTTCTGTCTGAAGGAATATCGAATTACCTGCTGTATGCTGACATTAATGCCATTGTTTTGTTTTGTTTTATTTTGTTTTGTTTTGTTTTGAAGCTAGTTTGAGTGGATTTCAATCTCTGATAGTGAAAGATTCCCTAACATACATATCAAATTTAGCATCTTTATTTTATATCCTCCAAAAACAAATAGCCCAGAATACATTCTAAACTAATGTTAAAGACAATGTTACACTCTGTAAGAAAATGAAGCATGCTTCAAGTAGTTTATCTTTCACATTCACTGAAAAACATCAATAGTATACTCAGTAATAAAACCCCATAGTTCATAGCAAATAAATAATATATGTTTTAGAGAAGGAAAAAAAAATCTTAAAAAAATTATAAGAAATTATTATTTTAATTATAATTGGGATTGTACAGTATTTAAGCTTGAAAAACAGAAGCAAATGGAAAGAAATGTACTTGAATTCTATTACTAAAAATTCGAGTGGCTTATATGTCACATAATATATACAAAATTTATTATCAAACGACTAACTAAAAAAATGCTTGCTAAAATATGACCATGAGCTAATCTGTTATACAGAAAGGATTTACATAAGTTGATAAGAAAAACACACAAGACTTGTAACAAAATGGGAAAATAATATGAATTAATAATTCACATAAAAACTAGCTAATAAAAATGTTAAAAGTCCAATAATAACGAAAAAATGACAATGGAAAAAAATGTATCAATGAATTTGATTTTCCTATATTAAGTTAGTACCTTGATTAAAAAGAGACATTTGATTTCTTTGTCATTCATTACCTTAGATTTGTTGCATTGATAAAATTTGGCATATAATTTTGACAATAAAAAGTGTAAAAGTATTTATACTTGCATCTAGAAATTCCACTTTTAGGAATGCTTTCTAAGAAAATAAACTTATACCTAGACAAAGTAAAAGCATAAAAATATTCATCATTACACAGTGTGTAGGAAATAAATATTGAAAACAAAATATAAAAGTTTAAATAATATGTACTATAAAATATATGATATATGCTATAATGCCTGGTGGAATATTATAAAACAAAAAATCATATTTTGGGCATTTTTTATTGCTATTAATTGATGGCGAAGACAAAATAAAGAAAACAGAAACAGAATTGATCATACGAAGTTAATGAACTTTATAAAAACAAGTTGGGCTTATTACAAAGAGAGTTACAAGAGATTAAGAAATATTATTCCTTCATTAAAAAATGTTTTTATGTTTCTCTACACTTAAAATTTGTTTTGTGATGAGGGTGACTTACCTTTATGAGAAAATGAGAAAACAAGCCTACTTTTAAAGAACTTTTATTTAGCATTCATTTACATAACATTAGGGTAGAGATTTTAGCCTGGTATTTGTGGAGAGTGGGCAGTTGGGAAGTTTGGTACAAAAATGTTCTTGGTCTAAAATTGACCTTGTAAAATAGTAGATTCATAGAGATCATAATGCTATTTTCCTGGAAAAAGTAGAGAGAAGGGAACATGAGTAAGTAGACTATTGGAAGTAAGATATAAATAGAATTAATCTCTACTGTGAGATATATCTTCACAAAAGGGCTATGGACCTGTATGCGCAAAGGTCTGTTCTAGGGCCTAATTGCCTCAGCATAGAGCCGGTAGTAGCCATTTGACATGGTGGTATGGACAGGCCTCATCACAAACAGAGTAGGGATGTGACTCAGCAAAACTGACTTCTTGGGGAGGAAGCCAAACACCACCAGCTGTACATAACGTGCCCAATTATTTTGTTTTGTACATGCATCAGAACTAAATATTTCCTACTCACTGAGTAGGTTCTTGAGAGAAATAAGAAATGAAGTGTTTTTCTAGCTTTCTTATCATTTTTTATGGAATCATCTTATACTATGATCGAAGTCAAATCAAAGCAGGGTTTCACCAAGGGCCACTAAGAAAAGGCAGATAAAGTGAGCCTTAGTGATCACTGGGCAGCGGCACGGCACTCTATTATTGTTCTCCACTTTACCTAGACTTTATGTACAGACTCTGAGCTGGGAGACCACAAATCCACTTGGATTCATCTACCTGAGATGCTTCATATGAGTTTTAAATTCCAGGGAAGAAGTAGAAATATCGTGTCATAGATACTCTCAATTGTGGGCATCTGAGTCAGCACATTTGATGTCTCAAAAGAATGTTGAACCTAAAGTAGTAAAGAAAACCTTTAGAGAATTTCTAAAAAGGAAATTTGAACTTCTCTCTCAAGAGTGAGAAAATTTATGGTATGTATTAAGGCTGTGACCAGACAGTATCAACAGAAGAAACCTTTACATTTTCCTTGGGTACAGAGCATCGAGAGGACTTAAGAGTTTCAGGATTCCCAAAAAACTTTTGTAAATGGTTCTACAAAGTTTTCTGGGGGCATAAAATTAAAAGGACAAGAAGATTTCTACCTTTCGAAAAATCTCCTCCAAATGATGACACCAAGAATAGTCTTTGAAATAGTAGATAAGTTGGGAAATGAAGAGAGAGCCATTTGTGTTCATTCTCCAAGAAATATTATCTGCAAATAAAAAGTATTAAAATATGTTGGAGGATGTAGCCTTTAAATGTATACAACTCATAGAACCATAAATTTGGAAAAAGTTTGATTTTGCTGCTTTGGAAGGAAAAGGGAGACCAAATCTAGATATAGCTGGGACCTCAGACTTTTATAGCAGCCCAGAGAAAACCATCATGGACTCTCAATCATACATACCCTTGACTTTCTTAATAGCAGGACCTAAGTTATGGCCCTTAGGGTTGCAAGTAGTGGGAAAGAATGTAAGTCCTTTCAGCATTTACTACATAATAGGAAAAAAAAAAAGAAGGATCCAACTCTTGATGTTTCTTAATTCTGGGCCTTCTCTCTATCCTGACAGTTTTCTAGTATAATTTTTGCACTTATAGTTTTGTCGTGTCAACATCTGTTGAATTAATACTTCTCTTTATCACTGCGATGTGATCAAATACCTTTCATCATAACAAAGCTAATATTCTATTGTCAGTTTATCCACAGCTATCTTGTTATTTCTTCTTCCTTTTTATACTTAAAGTTCTCAAATGTGTCTCTATTCACCATCTTTATTTTCTCCTAGCCTCCTCACTCTTGTGTAGATTTTCCCTACCACACTGTATTTTGCCAAATAGCTTTTCCCAAAGCCACCCATGTCCTCTAAGTCATTAAATCTAACGGTAATTGATTGGGCCTCACCTTTACCTGATCTTTCATTCACATCAGAAACTACCGGTAATTACAACTTTCATGGTAGCTCTGACAACACATTCTCCCAATTTTTTTTCTGATTCTCTGACCATACCTTCTTAGTCTAATTTGATGACTAATACTTCTATCTCTGATCTTGAACTCTACAGTTCTTCCAGTCTTAGCTGTAGGGTCTCTTCTTACTCTATTCTCTGTTCCTATATAGTTTTATCAATTTTTAGAATATTAAATATCATCCTTAGGCAAGAATCTCCCAAAACTCTAACATAGATCTCTCCTCTGAAAAACACAGCTATGTAACTCTTTACTTTTCATTTCAGCTTGAAATATGCCAAAAGCATCTCAGACTTCTTGCAGGGTTCCCATTTTAGTGAATGCACCAGTTATCCACTCTCAAAATTGAGTCACTTCAATCATCCCTTCTTCTTCACCTGCCCTATCCACTAAACCACAAGATCAAAATTAATTTCTATATACTAATTATTTCTTGTATGCAACAACTTACCTCATTCCAAGACTATCATCACATATGGCTTATAATACAGCAATGACATATTAACCTGTCTCTCTATATCTACACTTACTGTAGTGTAATCCGTTTCCCATGAAATCCCCAGAGCAATCATTTAAAAATAAAAATGTTATCATTTCCTTGCTTAAATTTTACCAAAATTTTCTATTAATATTAGTATAAAGTAATATTAGTAATAAAGTGTAATAGTATAAAGCACCAAATCCTTCCCTAATATATGAGGCCTCAATTATGTGGCTCCTGCCTACCTCTTCAGTCTCCCTCTTGGTAACTCTCTGCTGGCTCCATGCTCCAGCCTCATTGGCCCTGTTTCCAAGTTCTTTTCTTCCTCAGGTCCTCTGTGTATACTGTTTTTTCTATCTGTAGTTTTCCTCTCTTAGCCTTAACATGGTTAACTCTTTCATCTTTCAAATATGAGCACAAATTTTTCTTTAAATCACTTATCGCAGTTGACAATCATTATTTTTTTTTCTGTTATGTAGAGTATATATTTTCCCCCAATTAATTTCTGCTTCACTGGCCTGAATATGCACTCCGTAAGGTTCAGTAACCTTATCTGTTTCAGTTGTATATTATATGCACTGCACCTAGCCCAATCCTAGTACACGGTATGTATCCAAAAAAATGAATGCAAGAATTTCATAGTAGACTTTATTTTCTGAACTAAATTAAACAATCTCTTAAAATATGCATCCAGCTGTATATGACTTTTTAAATACCTTTAATAGCAGAAAGTGTAGAGCTTTTCTTTTAAATATGTATTCTCCAATATGTAAAATAAAGTGAGGTCCACCTGTTCCAGCTGTGCAGTGGGAGCTGCCTGCATGGCCTTTTTCCTGTTTCTCCAGGCAGGACTCAGAGGATCCACTAGTCCCTTGCTACTCACATACAGTCATGGACCAACAGCACTGGCATCACCACGGAGATTTTCAGAAAGGCAGAATCTCAGCCCCTTCTCCAGATGTACTGAATCAGAAATCTACATTTTAAAGAGATTCCCAGGTGGTTTCTATGCACATTAAAGCTTGTGCTTACTGCACTAGAGCACTTAAAACTCTAACTTGTGTAACCTAGGTTTATAAAATTGCCCTTGTTATCTAAACAGTTGCTAAAACAGTACTGTGGATGACTGTTAAATAGTTTCCTACAGGTTAGACCATAATCAACTGGGGATATTTGCTGTTTCTATCCCCTACTAAAATTTTCCTACCAAAGAAGGATTTTCAGTCATTGGTTGCATTATCTTGAAGGTAGGCATTTGAATGTTAACTAATTTCCTAAGACTGCATTCAAATAACAGGCCCAAGAGGTTCTAGGATTTGTGGAGCAAGTATTACAGTTTTCCTGATAGGCTCATTTAATTGCTAGTAGATGATCAGGTGGACCAAACCATGAGAAGATGATACATTTCTTTAACATGAGTATATTTAAAAAAATAAAACCTCTTATTTTATTTATAGTTAGACTATTTTAAGTCTGGATTCTCACCAAACTCCTGTTTAGTTTGAAAATTTCCTCCCAAATCAAGACTTATAGATTTCTAGCTATGAAAATTTTAGTATTTTATGTCTTTTCTACCTAAAATACCTCATTAGAGAGGAAATGTTCTTATATTAGTAATAAGATATGATCAGATCCAAGTGTATAATATAGGAACTAGTAGATTAAGAAGTTATCTTCTTTGAAGTCACTTATGTGGAGTTGAAGATTTGAAAGCAATGAAGTCCTTCTCCATATGGGTCTTTGTGACAGCATCACTCCAGAAGTAACACTGATAAGTATGGTCATATGTATATGCAGAGTCTCCTCCTATGTCAGTCACCCAAACAGTCCCAGCACCTCCTGAGAGAGACACCCATGTTGTATGAAAGATGTTATATTCAAACACATACATACACAAAATCTTTTTTGCCATTGTACCTTTACTTCAGTACATTTCAAAATGGAATTTATTAAAAATCCAAGTATCTTACTACTAGAAAAACTACCTCACTGACTGGAAACCATACAGAGCCCACTTAAGTTTAAGATAAACTTGACAGCTTGGTCCCAAATAATTAGGCAATCCTAATTATTCTAGGCTACTTATTTATTTATAAATAATAAAGACTTAATACAATTTCTGGAATGGGTCTAACAGTGGTACTAATTTTTTTTTTTTTTTTCACTCATCACTAAGAAAATAAGTTGAGATATTAGGCTAATAGAAAAAAGTGCATGGCTACTCCTTGGGTTCCCCCAACTCAGACTCACTGCCTCTGCAGGCCTGCATGATGATGACCTTGGGTTTTTCTCTTAGACTCTGGCAGTTGCGATTGTTGAAAATTTTTAAGATGGTATCATCGTGAAGAATATCGGGCTCTTGATCTCTGTGCTTTACCCCACAGATCCCATCCAGGATGCCATGTGACATAAACACCAGGATTGTGCTGTCTGAGGATCGGTGCTCTTGGCGGGCAGCAAACAGCCTTAGCACTATTTCCATTTCCTGAAAGGGACTGCAGAGTTACTTTAAAGGAACCCTCCATGTGCAGTTTGCACTCAAATGTAGATGGAGTTTACAAAAAGGAGTAGGCACCAAGGAATCAGGTGATTTAGACCTAAGAAGATGTTGGGAGATGAAGCAAAATAAGGAGCAAGTGAGATGACACTAATAAGAAGGCGCTGATTTCATCTGTTTTATATGTTGACGTTACCATAAGTTTTCATTAAAAAAAAATAATAATAATAAGAGACAGAGATAAAGAGTTTTCTACTGACAAAAATTATAAACACAACAAATCCCTTCATCATGGAACAGTAGAAACTTAAATTTAAAATGGTTTGTCAAAGGTCATTCAGGATATTTTTGGCAGAGCCAGAATCATAATTGTGTGTATATAAACTTTTTTCTATATATCTTTTTTTACATTTAGACACATGATATTATAGACACTGAAATTATAAAAACCTCATGAGCTCATTCTGTAGGTATCAGGAAATTTCAGGGCCTATATCTTTCATCTCACCCAGACTATCAAGTAATAGAGGTCTCCAACATTGAGACCTTTAGAAAGATCCAACATTTCTAGTGAAATACTGTTATATAGAGCTGCTCTAAATTTCTGATATGAGATTGTGCCTTGGAGAAGGCTGAAATCTAGGAGATCCTATTCTGGAGCAAATGTAATTCCTGAAACATGCATTTTGTTTTTATAGCTGCTAAGGAAGAAATTCAAAACTGTTTAAGAGGAAAGGAAGCTTGTCCCACTTCCCTGAGTCATTACCAGAGCTGTGAGATTCACTTTTACAACCACTGAGTATCCAAGACTTTCAAGCAGGTCTTGCATCCCCAAAAGGTCAACTTCAGAACCATGTCGATTAGCAAGACAATTACATTCTTTGTTCCAGATGATGAGGGCCAAGCGTGTTCTGCCCTCCTTCTCCAACACTGGATATATCTGTAATTAACAGACACAGAGTGAGTTCCCCAGGCCTCCTCCCTTTTGACTTCAAAGTCCATACAAAACAGGCCTTTATGATTATAAGTGGATGGCGAGAGAGCTTGAGAATGGAAATATGTCCTCATGAAGAAAGAGACAGGATCAAAGACTGAAAACGTACTAGGAACTTGGCTTTGGTTGTATAGTAGATAGTTTAGAGTTTGTGCTAGGATGGAATGGAAGAGTCAGGAAATCTAACATAAAGACCACTTAATTAGATAACATGATTAGATAACATCCTATGCCTTTGGCCTCATCTTAAAGCATTTATAATAACAACTAAAATTTCCAGTGAGTCCCCAGTATTTTGTTTGAATGGGCGAATTGTGTGTCTTTCTATTCCAAAGCATATCACCTCATCTGCTTTTGTTGTCATCAGTCTATGGAAATGATCATGAGGACAAAGCTTCAACTCATGATTCGCTTGGGAAGCCTGAGTTTTCTGAGGAGCTAAAAGAAAAAAAAAAAATATATATATATATATATATAAACCAATAACATGCACTGCCTTACAATCATGCAGCTCTTTTGACTGGGATCTCATTCTTTGGAAATGCTTACTGCCATCCCGCCAAAAAGCTTAATATAATAAGAGAACCATTTCATATTTAAAATGACTAAAACAAAAACTTGAGTATTCCTTCTTTTCTTTCTGCTTCTTACTGATCCCACCATAGATTTCTGTTTTAGTTAGTGGTTGTGCATTGACTAATCTTTCAAACTCAACACACGAGACTCACATAAACACAGTATCTAAGATTTGGAAGGAAGCCCAATGTTCATCTGGCCTAGTCAAGTCATTATTCAGATATTTGGACTCCACTTAAAACACTTCTTACTTATTATTACCATTGTCTGAAATATATCCACTAATAGAGAACTTATTCTAAAGCATTTTTGAACAGTTCTGAGTATCATAAAGTGTGAACCTTCTAAGCATTCATATGCATTTACTGCATTGAGACTATACAGAAAAATGTCTAATTCCTTTCCCTGTGAAAGCCCATGAATTCTCCTGTGACTTCAATGAATCTTTCCATTATTTTATGTAAATGTCCCCATATAAACAATTATTGTATTTTATCTTAATCATGTTTATTATACTGTAAGCTTAATTAAGACAGGGAAAATGTCTTTAACCTCTGTATTTCCATTATCTAAAATGATATATCGCACAGATTAAATGTTTACAATTGCTGCTAATGAACAGTTATCTCCAACTTGAAAATAGCTAGGAAGTATCCCTTGGTTGTGGTTCCCTTAGGGCAATAAGCCTCTGTTGTTTAAGAATGATTTCACTTTTTTAACCAACAAATCCATCAGTTTACCTACTTCTGTCCTCATCTACTCAATTTTTCCCTCCACTACAAAGAAAGACATATTCTTCCTCCTGTTGAAGGGTGATATTCCTACATAGGCTCTGAATTCCATTCTCTCTCACCCGCAAGGACTTTACTCAGGCATTTATCCAGCCCTGTATTCTACATCATTGATTTCTCCCATTTTTAATGCTGTGTTACACTCATCGGAAAATCAGCATGCCTTAATATCAATTTATCTTTTAAAAACAACTTCCCTTGACCCCGTTTCCCCTCCAGCTATTGTCCCAATTCTCTGCTTCACTTCTCAGCACAATTCCTTAAGGGCTTTGTTTATTTTCACTATTTTCATTTTTTCAACTCATTTTTTTTTTTCTTGTATGCAATATAAACTGGCTATTGTTCTCATCACTTGAATGAAATACTGCTTATCAAAGTTACCACTGACCATTTTTGGCTTTCTTAGCATTTAATGTGGTTGAACACATCTTGCTCTGTGGGCTTCTGTGATGCTGCATTTTCCAGTTGCTCTTTCTAAATCTGTCTTCAATGATGGTTCTTCCTCTTCTGCCATACTCCCCAAAGTTAGGTTGTTCTATATTAGACCCTTTGTTATTCTCTATCAGCATCTCTCCCAGATGGCCTCTTCCAGTCCCATCATCTTATATACTATCTACATGTTGATGAATCCCAAGATTTATTCCCATCCGTTATTCCTCTGTGAATTCCTCAGATGAACATTTACCTCGTTATTCAACATCTACCCTTGGATGTAGCATATCTTTCAAACAAAACAAGTTCAAAGATGAACTCTGGATATTTGTCCACTCCTACATATTTCTTTCTCCTGAGTTTTCTCTAAATCATAAGTTTTCTCTATCTCTGTAACGGGTACTTTTCACCCAGTTGCCAAGCCAAAAGCCTAAAATTATCCTTGCTTGATTCCTTCATTTCTTTTACTGGCTCACATCTTATCCATCCATAGTTCCTGTTGACTCTACTTCCACAATAGATCTCAAATTTTACTACTCATCATCACCTCTATTACTGCAGGTCCAGTCTAAAAGACATTATCTCTTAAGTAAAACATGTAAACAACTTTCAATTATCCTTCCTGACTCTATGTTTATAACTCCTCCGCTAAAGAACTTCTTAAAGTTTTTCCTATTGCAAATAAAATTCAAATTCTTTCCCACTTTCTAAAAGGCCCAAAATGGTTTGGCAGTGACAGTCTGATCTGACACTTTCGCAGTTCTTCCTACCACATTTCCCTTACTTTCTACTCCCCAGCCAGATTAGCCTTTTCTCTGCCCCTGATACATAACAAGGTTATTCCAGACTCAGAGCCTTGCTCTTGTTTCCACTTTCCATGGAATGCTTTGCTTGAGAGTTTGGTACAACTCTCTCCCTATTGTTCAGGTAGGTACTGAAATATCACCTGGAAAAAGTTCTCATAGCTGTCCACCCTGGCTCTTGTGCCTCCCCCCACACTCCAAGAACAATATCTCTTTCTACAGCCTAATTTTCTTTTCTCTTGCATGTTCCTTGAAATTGTGCAAAACATGTTTAGTCAGTGGCAGATGGGCTCAATGTATAGGTTTCCTGGGTTTCCATTTCTCTTTCTGTTACACCATAGGGCCTTTTTTATATGCCTTAGCTCAAATAAAGTCATTATGTGTTCATGATATTACCTGTCAAAGGTAGAAGTGATGCCTGGAACAATCCAGCATGCTTCTTAGTTTCATCATCTTCACTGTCACTTCCTGACCCTTAGGAGAATTGAAGAGCAGGGATGTATGTGCTGATCTTACTTTTGAGGGACTTTGTTAGGGGCAGAAAGGAGAAAAGCCCAGATTTCTGGAACCTAAATTCAATGGTCTTTCTACTATAACACAGGGCCCCGGTACAGCTTCCTTACCCCAAGTGATGTATGAGGGCTCCCATAGGCCACTGGGTTTTGTGGCAGTTACCTGTCTGAGGGAGAGCCAATGCCTGGGTTGATTCAGCTTTTTCCTCATCTCTATTTTCTTCACTTTCATCTTCAGATGATTCTGAGGTGGGTTGAACAAAAAGATAAGGATCAATGCTCTACTCTGACAGTCATTTCCAAAGATGAAAATGGAAGACACAGATTTCCTCAGTCTTTACCAGAATACACTCTGACAACACTAGAGGTCTAAGAGTTTTCACTTGTGATGTGAGATTTGGAGACCGTTACCTGTCGAAGAAGAAAATGACTCATTGTTCTTAGATTCATCAGTCTCATTGTCAGAATGAGATTCTGAAATAAAATGAAAAAAAAAAAGAAAAGACTTGTTAGCAGAACTAAGTTTCTTGAACCCACACACTTCAAATGCTTTCCCTTGCACTGACAAGGAAATGCCTGTGTTTAGCATGGGGCTGCCATATGGAGCCTGGAGAGCTGGCTCATTCTCCAAGATCCGGGTTTGTTTTAGAGTGCTGTAACTTTCTGCCAAATGAAGGAGGAGGCAGAGTTTCCATGAGACAAAGAAGAGCTCATTATCTTCCTGCTTCCATAATTCAAGGACTAATCAAATTTTTTAATCGAGACTTTTTTTGCAACAGCATTTTTCATTCTGAGGTGAGAAACTACATCTCTGTACAAAAGTTGGGTAGTCTTTCAACAACAAAAAATAATCCCCAAGGGTTGGTGCAAGGATTTGACATATACTCATGTACATATTTTACTCTAGAGTAGGGGTCAGCAAACTATGGCCTGCAGACCCTACCCAGCCCAACACTTACTTTTGTAAATAAAATTTTGTAAATAAAGTTTATTGGAATTCATCCACACTCATTTTGTGCACATTATATATTGCCGATTTCATGCTACAACAGTAGATTTGAGTTGTGACAGAGACCACAAAGCTTAAAATAGTCTTCCCTTCAAAGAAAAAGCATGCCAACCCATGCTCTAGAGAGAAAGACACAGTTATGTTCCACTAACTTTCAAATTCCCTATGTTCTCTTTTAACAATGAGAAATATGTGTTCCCAGAGATTTACCCTCGGGTAAGCCACAGCAAAGTGGAAGATGGTGGGTTTTTCTACTGAATGTTCTATATCTGGGATGACCGTAGAGTCCACGGTGTATGGCCACAGTAGCACAGATTAGCTAAAAACTATCACTGAATTTAATATGGCTCTATCACATTTATTCATTTAACAAATATTTACTCAGCACCTATTGCGTACCATGTTCCATTTCTATGAGTTTTGGATGTAATCATGAACCAAGCAGACAGAGATAGATGCCACGTGGACCTTACATTTTAGCAGGGAGAGATATAATGAATAAGTAAATGAAATGTTATGGAATGATTGAAGGTGACAGTTGCTTACTTTAAAAGAAATTGGGGATGCTGGAACAGGTTCTGGGCTGTCAGGGCATTTTGCAGTATTAAATAATAAAGTCAGGCAAAGAAGATACTAGAGATGTGGACAGTTCTCCACTTGTGAGCTGGAAGAAGACAACAAAAGCTGCGTAAGGTTACACAAGTTACTAGCCCTTTGGCCCAAGACACTCACTTGAACACAGCTGTTTCTTGGTGTTGAAGACATGGTTCATAAATATTTTGCCAACCATTTGACTTTTCTCAGCAACATCCTCAATCAGGATTTCAATCTCATTCATGATGAGGTTCACTCCTTTCCCTAATTTTTGTAACTAATCCTTATTTAACACATTCTTTTCCATCAAATCATCAAAAATTCCATCAAGCATGTTCTTGGTAATCAGCTTCAGCGTGTTGATGGGATCTTCTTTCAGTCTCTTATCTGTGAAAACAATAGGATTTTAGATATGGACAGGTCAGTGGGTCTCAAATTTTAACATGCCAAATAATCTCCTGAAAGGTTTGACAAGCAGAGATTCCTGAACCCCATTCCCAAAAGTTCTGATTTGATAGATTGTGATAAAGTTCGTGAATTTTCATTTCTAACAACTCCTGAGGTGAGGCCAAAGACCATACTTAGAATAACACCAATCTCATTCAAGCCTGTGCCTTTTTATAGATGGAGAAACTGAGGTTCGGAGACAAAGCAACTTCACTAAGGAAATTAATGATAGCTTAAATCAGTTCAGTCTTTTTATCGCCCACCATCCCTTCACTTCCTGTCACTTTTATCAATAACTAATTTAAAAACACATTATGTTCAATATGTATAGCAGTCAAACATAAACATATTACACTTGTAAAAGAATGCACTTTGTTTCCATGGGCAGAGCTGGCAGGGCAGCTCTGTATGCAGAGACTGAGAGCACAAACTACAGCTGTTTTGCTTGCTACTGCAGAGGAAA
>NW_011888920.1:1761391-1763587 GCF_000151845.1 Pteropus vampyrus
ACCTCTACCTCTTGGACACCTGAACCCCCAAGCGAATAAGCCTGGGCTAGATTGTTAGAGGGTAAGAGACATCACATGGAGGAGAGAGCCCAGTTTCCTCAGCCACAGTCATCCTAGACCAAGTTTTAAGCCAGATACTTTCCAAATATATGAAAGATCTTGAAATGTCAGTAGAAAGGCCAACCTCACATGCGATCTCAGACACATGGTTTAATCCCAGAGACAAGAAGAACCACTCAGTTGACTGGCTGACTTGCAAACAATAATAAATGCTATTGCTTTAAGCCACTGAGTTTTGGAGTAGTATGTCACTAAGCAATCAATAACTGACAAATACATATTTACCTATAGATGTTTTACCATATTATCAATATTTTTTAAAAAATTGACAATGTATGACAAATATTTATAAAAAACACAATAAGAACTCTCAATTTTTGATGACTGTATTACATTAAGAGTTTTAAGAAATTATAATTTAAAAAAATTCTGTCAAATTAATACATACATAAGGCAACTAAGCCAGCAGTACTGAAAAGTATATAATGAAAAGCATATTCTTCAGTACGATTTTCTCCATCTTCAATCCTACATCCTACATATTTCCCTAAATTATTTCTGTTTTGGTTTTCTGGTGGTAATCTTTAGAACTCTAAATAACATGCCTATTTTAACCTCTATTTCCTGATATAGCAAATACAAACAATGCTATTATCTCATATAAAAATGAGATGTAGTTCACTCACACTGCCTCACTTCTACCTTGTCTACCTCATATTTGATGATACCATGATTTTCACGATTAATTTTTAAATATTAAATTTAACCCTCATATTTTCTTCCATCAGTATTGCTCAATAACTTAATTCTCTTCTATGTAAGTTGATAGTAGCCTTCAGACAATTTCCTCCATCTTTTCTCACCTCCAATTATACCATCATTTTTTAACCTATATTTTTCTTTTATATTGCCAAAATTATTAAGATTTTTAATTACTCCTGTATCCACTACCAAGTCTTCTGTACTTTGTTTATATAATAACTAAATGTTAAAAAAAAAATGGTGAAGAGCATTTATATTAGTATTGGATATATATTAATCTGTCTGGCAAAGTGATATGTTGGAACTACATTTCCTTCTCTTTGGGTCCAATCTTTCAAATAACTTTCCATTTAGAAAAGAATTTTTCTAGTTTCAAGATCTACCAATTCACCATTACCCGATCTCATATATTTGGACTTCGCTCTTATAATTCTAAGGCTACGTCATCAATTCTTTTTTTTATTTTATTCATTCACTCTCACCAAGCCAAGGACATTGTTCAACAATAGTCGCATTGCTCTCCTACATTGTTATTTTCCCACTTACTCATCTCATTACTATAACTATAAAAATACAGTATAATTCCCCCTTATTGAAACAAAACTCTCTCGATCCCACTTCCCCAACACTCCTCAAAAGCATTGTTTATTCTTACTGCTCCCAAATGTTCTTTATTCTCTCTTGAACCAGGTCCAATCACTCTTTTGTCTCTATATATAGGAAGATTATTCAAAATCTTAACCTCCAGTTTACACCTACGCCATGAATGTCATACTGGATATCTATTTGACTGACTGGTAAACAGCTAAATTTTGGCATTTCCATGCCCCCTGCCCTACCATCTCTGAGAGTCTGTTCTATTTTATTCTTCCATTTACCAAAGTCATTTTTATCTTTCCAGTTATTCAGAAAACACTTCTTTTTTCTTTCTCAAAACTTTATTCAATTCTATTGGCTTTACCTTCAAATCGTGAATGTTGCTCACCACCCTCACTTCTATCATCTAGATCTAGATTACCATTGACTCTGAATATTTGCAGTAGTCTTCCAAGTGCCCTTTTGGCTTTCACTTTGGCCTTATTATTGTCATTCTCATCTTAATCTGTAGCCAGAGTAATCCTGATAAAATGTAACTCTGATAACTTAGTCTTCTGCTCAAAATTTTCCAATAGCTTTCTACCTTAGAATAAAAGTGAAAGATCTTTTATGAAAATGGTACTTTGTATCATCTGAATCTTGGTCACCTCTTTCTGATCTTACGTCCTAACTTTTCCCTATGCCTTTCACCCCAGATTCCAGCCACACTAACTTCCTTGCTACCCCTCAAACATACCAAGCACATTCCTGTCTCAGGGCATTTCTATTTGCTTTCCC
>NW_011888920.1:1763637-1815703 GCF_000151845.1 Pteropus vampyrus
TTTTTTTATTTTATTCATTCACTCTCACCAAGCCAAGGACATTGTTCAACAATAGTCGCATTGCTCTCCTACATTGTTATTTTCCCACTTACTCATCTCATTACTATAACTATAAAAATACAGTATAATTCCCCCTTATTGAAACAAAACTCTCTCGATCCCACTTCCCCAACACTCCTCAAAAGCATTGTTTATTCTTACTGCTCCCAAATGTTCTTTATTCTCTCTTGAACCAGGTCCAATCACTCTTTTGTCTCTATATATAGGAAGATTATTCAAAATCTTAACCTCCAGTTTACACCTACGCCATGAATGTCATACTGGATATCTATTTGACTGACTGGTAAACAGCTAAATTTTGACATTTCCATGCCCCCTGCCCTACCATCTCTGAGAGTCTGTTCTATTTTATTCTTCCATTTACCAAAGTCATTTTTATCTTTCCAGTTATTCAGAAAACACTTCTTTTTTCTTTCTCAAAACTTTATTCAATTCTATTGGCTTTACCTTCAAATCGTGAATGTTGCTCACCACCCTCACTTCTATCATCTAGATCTAGATTACCATTGACTCTGAATATTTGCAGTAGTCTTCCAAGTGCCCTTTTGGCTTTCACTTTGGCCTTATTATTGTCATTCTCATCTTAATCTGTAGCCAGAGTAATCCTGATAAAATGTAACTCTGATAACTTAGTCTTCTGCTCAA
This sequence comes from Pteropus vampyrus, assembly GCF_000151845.1. Classification (NCBI taxonomy): domain Eukaryota; kingdom Metazoa; phylum Chordata; class Mammalia; order Chiroptera; family Pteropodidae; genus Pteropus; species Pteropus vampyrus. The sequence goes on from NW_011888920.1 coordinate 1,764,343, forward strand.
AATTTTCCAATAGCTTTCTACCTTAGAATAAAAGTGAAAGATCTTTTATGGAAATGGTACTTTGTATCATCTGAATCTTGGTCACCTCTTTCTGATCTTACGTCCTAACTTTTCCCTATGCCTTTCACCCCAGATTCCAGCCACACTAACTTCCTTGCTACCCCTCAAACATACCAAGCACATTCCTGTCTCAGGGCATTTCTATTTGCTTTCCCTCTGGAATGTTCTGCCTTAACATATTTTATGGCTGGCTTTCTCTCTTTCTTCAGGCTGCTTCTGCTGATAAATTATGTGTTTATGTTGTTTCTGTTTATTATCTCTCTCTTTCCCATTAGACTACATGTTTTCTTGAGGACAGGGACTTTAACCACTTGGTTTTCTGTTTGATGGCCAGTGCTTGATGTACAGTCAGTTTTTAATATTTGAGACTGAATGAATGAATAGACTTTTGTTGATTATGTGCACTGTAAAAAGTCCTTTACCTGGTTTCTGCAACTTGTGTTTTTTCTCCAGACTCACTTTGATAAGTTTTGACATATGCGTACAGTCATGATACCATCACTACAATCAAGGTCTAACATTGTATATAGTGCTCTGAAATTTCATTAAATTAATTTTTGTTAAATCAATAGTTTTAATATTTAAAAAATTTAATATTTAATAAATTCTGTTTAATTATTATTTTTTATGCAATGTGCTCTCTAAATCATGTTGAAAAATTTCCTCACCTGACTCTCATAAAGATATTTTTCTATATATTTTTCCTCTGAATAACTTAAGAGTTTTGTTTTTCAAATTTGGATCTTCATCCGGTGTATTTTTTTGTGTATGGCTTGAGGTAAAAAAAAAAGTGTGTGTATGTGTGTGCGTGTGTGTTTACAAAATAATTTCTTGAATCACCTATTATTTTACCTCTGCAACATGCTATATTCTGTATCGTTCATTTTTAGCCTTCGTATGCTTTTATGTCTATTTGTGCCAACTGACAGCTTTATATTATGGCATGATTTCATGATTTTCATTTAGCCAATATTCCAACTCCTTTTTAATTTTTTCTTAGCTATTCTTACTACTTTACCTTCTAAACAAAGAATATATGAACAACCTGTCAAGTTCAAGAAAAAAACCCTGTTAGATTTTCTTTGGTATTTATGTTTATAGATTAATTTGGGTAGAAAATTAAAACTTTTACACTTATTAGTCTTTTCATCAATGATAATGGCATTTCCCACACACTAAGTAAACCTTTTTTATCAATCAATAATTTCTAAAAATAGTTTTCCATGTATACCTTGCAACTATTTGTTTAGAATTTTTTAAAAGTATCTTATAATGTTTGCTGCTATTGCAAAGGGAGGCTTTAAAAAAGCAAAAGCATTTCCTACTTGGTTGTCTTTTGAATAGAAAATGCTATTAAATGTTGTATATTTATCTGAATTCTTGCAAATGTGGGGATTTTATTATTAATTCTAAGAGATTTTCGACAAATAAAATCAAATTTTCCAGGATAAGAGATGATTTTGTTTCTTGTACTTCAAACTTTTTTACTTTTGGTTTTGTTTTCTTAGAATTCCAGTGCAAAATTTAACAGAAATGTTTTTATTTGTATCTTATTTAAAGATAACACTTTAATATTTCTGTACATGAAAGCAATAGATTTTCTCTATTATTAAGTGTTTTTACTCTATTTCTAATTTCCTGTCAGGCTTTTAATAGATACATGCTGTTAGATTAAGGAATTGCTTTTTTTCCTATTTTTCTAAGATTGTTTTTCTTAATCATGAATGATTTCTGACTGTAATTGAATGCCTTTCTAAATCTCTTAAAAATATCACAATTTCTTCTTTAATATCTTATTTTGAGAATACTACCATAAATGTTTCTAATATTAAACTCTGACAACATTCTCATAGTAAATACTAGCTGGCTGAAAAATATTAACATTATATCATCTGTGGCTGAATTTGCTTTGCTAGTACCTTGTTTAGAATGTTTATATCAATGTTCCTGAGAAATCAGTTTGTATTTTTCTAACTTTGCCTCCACTTCTCCAGTTTTGTATCAGTTTTGTACTAGCCTTGTAAAAAATTTAAGGAGTTTATTTCTGTGGAAGTGTTTCTATAAAATTGAGCTCTTCAATTTCTTGGAAGTTTTATAACACATTTCTTTGCAATCATTTGTGTCAATTAACTTTTTTTTGCAAGTAGATATAACAATTAAAAATTAATTTGTTTAATGTTTATTTACATATTTGGCTTTTTATTTCTTTATGTATTAATTTTGTTAATTCACTTTTTCTAGAATTCCATCTACATTATGTATGATAGTCTCTTGTTTTTTTCTGTATTTATGTTTATTTGTATTTATGGTACCTTTTTATCTCCAACATTTTCTTTGTGCTAATTCTAATTTTTCACACTCAATCTTACTGAATGTCTGCTATTTGATTAGTCTCTTTAAAGGACTAGCTTTTGCTTTCAGTGATCTGCTTAATGTTTTGTTTCATTACCATCTGATTGATTTTTGCTTATGACTTATTATTTGCTTTCTTCTATTTTCTTACTGATTTAGTATTTTTCTAACTTCTCAAGTTGAGTGCTTAGTTCGTACTTGTTATTTTTTGTTTTTATATGTGTGTATGTGTATACTTAGGTACATGTTTGTATGTGTATGTGCAATATGTATATGTGTATATATATATTTTTCAGCTATGTGTCGATGTGTGACAGTGTTTATGTTATTGGTTTTCTAATATCATGCATAGTAGAATAAGGCATCTATAACACATAATTTTGGATCTTTGTGATGTGTCTCATATTTCCTCATGGACAAGCTAAGTCCAGAAACATAAACATCATGAATCTTTGTACTGTTAGTTAACCCTTACAATTTAAAATTCAGTTAAACCTTATAATTCGGAACCCTTACAGTTTCAGTCTCTCATTGCCATAAAGTAATTAATAACTCAGATTCTAGAGTAAGTCAAATTGCATTCAAATCTTGGTGTGGCCACCTACTACTAACTGTATGACTTTGAGCAAGTCATTTAAGCTCTACATTCTTTTGTTTTATTAACTGTAAAGTGGGGATGTTGATGGTTATTACATTATAGGGCTGCTGTGAAGGTTAAATTAGTTACTTATATATAAAAACCCCTTACCATAATCAAAATCCCTACAATAATCCTGACATACAATTAATATACACAAATACTGATAATATAGTTGTATTTGACACCGAGAACATCCTTTTATTTTATTTAATCCAGTGCAGCTATGTGCTAAAATATTTATTCAGCATTCTATGTGTTGTGTATGTAACAGAAGTGATACATCTCCTTACTTAGTATCTCAGATGACCATGTTGCCAAAATTCCTCTATGAATATTCACCCTTCCAGAAAAGTTAACATTCTTCTCTTCCATTGCTAACAGCCTTCTTTTTCTCTGCTGTCCTTTATCCAATGACGTTTGTATTCCTGTACAAATCCACCAATGTTACACCATCTAAAACCAAAAGCTCAATTTATTTTAGACAATAACCAAGTGCTTGTTAAAGAATAAAATCTTAAAATAATCAACAAGAAAGTGAATTAACTTATAGCAAGAAGAAAGAAAGATACATGGAAATAATTTACTAAAATAATAGTTTACTGAAGAAAAAGAATTATTTTAACCTATGATGTTAGTTAGGTAACAAATTACATTTGGCCAAAAAGCTGAGAAGTGATAGGTTAGGTAATAAATGAGAAAACTTCTCTAGACCATTCTAGACCCCGTGTTTGATGAGTATACAAGTGAGGAGCTGGCCAATTTACAGTTCTTGGCTTCCAGATAGGCATATCTCCTTTCATCCAATTGCTGAGGGCAAGTCATGGCTAGTTGTCTTCACTCAGTGAACAGACATTGTGAGTCATAAAGCTAGAAAATTCAGTTAGCTTTCTCCACTTCATTTTCATTCACCCACCATTTTAATTGAAGTTCTATTCTCTATTAGCGGACCCAAAAGACAGTTTGTTTTCATTTTTATTCAAATATTAAAGTTTAAATAATGTGTGCAGTACTGGTAAGGGTGCTTCTGGAAGTTGATAAAGAAGAGCTGGACTGCCTGTGATTTCCTGAAGAAGAGCAAAAGAACAGAAAGTCAAGATAATAATTCCTAGAAGCCTTTAGTCCATTCTTTATCATGATTCTTTTTTTATCCTCTTCCATGTGCTTTTGCTAATTCCCTTGACTTCTGTGAGCCCTGTAGTTCATTCATCAAAGAAGTACTCAGGATGATCTTTGTGAAATCTAATTAGAGTATCTCATTTCTCTGTTCAAAAGCACTGTAAAGGGTTCCTATTTTCCTCAGGATAAAAATTTAAAAACATTTACCGTATGATCACCAAAGCCCATGTGATCAGGCTTCTCACCATTTTTCTGAATTTGTCTCTATCATATTCCCTACTCTCATACTCCTCCAGTCCACTGCCTTCTTGCAATTCTTTAAATATGTTAAGCACATTGCTATCTCTGGGCATTTGTACTTGCCAGTCCCTGTACTGGGTCACTTTTTCTGCATAGAATCACAAGGTTCATTACTCCACTCTGATTTCATCATTTCACCACTTCAAAAAAGCCTTTACTGAATAATCTACCTATAATGATACAATACTCATCTCTTCACGTCTTTTTAGTCTCCTTTATTTTTCTTCTTAGTTCTAATTATTCTCTGACATATGATATATTTACTTGTTCATATATTTAGAGTCTGTCTCCATTCAGTAGAGCATGAGCTTTCTGAGAGCAAAGACTCCATTTATTTGTTCACTGGTATATTCCAAGATTCTAGAACAGAACCTGGAACATAGTAAATGCTTGATAAGTATTAGTCAAATAAATAGCTCAATCCCCAAATGTGGTTCTAGTAGACTAATTAGGTGATTAAAGCTGATGAAGTATCTGCAATTATGCAACCAGGGAGTCAGAAACCAGAGATAGGAGATGGTGGATAAATAAAGTATTGACATAAGCTTTACTATAAAATATAATTTTAATTATGTTTCTGAGAGAGAGGTTAATGATTAATGATGAATAATAATACAGTATGATATAAAGCTGTTGTGAGTGAGTAAAGTAATTGTTGGGTCTAAACTCGATGGGCTCATTCTAAAACATTTTGACCAAAAAAAGTGTGTGTTAGCATGGGTGCTTAAATGGATTTCTGAGCAAGAATTAAGAATCTGACAGCAGACTGATTGTTTTGTGGTTTACTGTGAGAACAGTCAGAGAACCAGAGTTTGCATCAACACAAACATTACAGTTCAGAATATATTTTATACTGTCTGGTAATGAGAATTCGATGTCAGTAATGCGATACTTGCATTCAAAAGACCAATGCCCTGCTTTTCCCACAGTCAGCTCTTCTGTTTTGTTTTGTTTTGTTTTGTTTTCTAAGATCTGAGGCAATGTTTGGTGACTCAATGTGTGTGTGTGTGTGTGTGTGTGTGTGTGTGTGTGTGTGTGAGATAGAGATAGAGAGATGGAGGTGGAGGGAAAGAGAGAGAGAAAGAAAGAGAAAGAAATATAATAATAGAAGCATGAGTACATTTTTATTTTATTAATTGCTACCCTGTATCTTTCATTGTTTATTACTTCTTTTCTTGGTCGGCTTATCTCCTTGATTAACTGACTGACTGATTAATTGACTGTGGAGATGGAGGGGGAACATAGATTCATATAAGTAGAATAAAAAATAATACCAAACTACATCAACAAGGAACACTAATTTGACCACACAAGCAATCGGCTATCATTGGTCATTGGACCTCACCACTAATATTACTCTCCCATTTATTTCACCTGCCAATAATTCTTGATACATACCCTTTTCAATTGCCAGGAAAGAGGTAGAAATATCTTGTCATGGACTGTCGCTCAATAGTGGGCATCTGGGCTTTAACATCTGGTTTATCAAATGATCGTTGTACCTGAAAACAAAAAGAGGCTCTAGACGAGACATCTCTTATGCACTCTCAGAAAACATTTTGTACCATGAGCCAGAAAATTCTAAGAATGAAGGGTGCACCCAAAGTTGATGGGACCAAGCCCATGGCTATTCTAAGGCCCTGCCACTGTTACCCTACCTCTTAGAAGTAACACCCCAAGTCAGAATATACTCTTTATCTTAAAATAAACACCTCATGCCTAATCCAAGTCCTTTTAAACTGCCTTTCCTCTATTTTCCATTTCTGATCTACAGATCTGATGATCAGTTATCCCTTGGGGTCTGTTCACGTGAGCTAGATCTGGAAGATCCTCTACCTTCAAACTCCACCGAGGCTAACTGCTCGAGTCAATATGGCCCAAAACCCAGGATTCTGTCTTTAAGGCCTGAACACCGAACAACTTTCACATCCCAGCCACCAAGCTGACCTCTGAAGTTTTTTGCCACAGACTGATCAATGAGATTCTATTTCTAGTCTTCTTGGCAATGCCCTTGAAAGTATAATGTTTAATTCTTATTAATTCGACAGGACTTAACTTTATAAGTTCCCATTCAGAGAGATCCTGACTCACCTTACATTACAATCTTCTCCAACTTACTAAAGGTATATTCCTCTTTCCCACAGGAATGCTACTGTTATCTATAGTTTTGAATTTAAAAGTAATCATATTTTCCTGTGTTCTTAATAATAATCCCTTTCTCACTAAAAAAAGGAGGGAAAGAGGAGCATCTATCATTCATTCATGCATTTACTTATTGAAATAAATATTAATTCCTATGTGCAAGTATGTTGAGCAAATTCCTGCCTTCACAAAATTTGCATTCAAGTGAGTAAATACAGATAAATAAAATAAAATAAAATAAATAAAATAAAATAAAATAAAATAAAATATATAATGAGATAATGTGGTAAGAACTATGGAGGAAAACAAATTAGGAAGGAGTAGGAAATATGGAATATCCTGAATTGGGGAAGGAATATCATGTCTTCTCTTTTGGACCACTCTACTCAAAGAATGTCTTCTGTATTTCTTTCATTGTTCTGAGATCTTTTTCTTTATTGACCTTATCACTATCTGTAATCAGACATTTGTTTGTTGGCCCACTTGTTTAGTATCCATCATTCACAAAAATGTAGGTCCTAAGTAGCCTTATGTCACATGTCTCATTTACCCCTATGTCAACAGGATAGAAACCATTAGCAAGTAGACCACTTGATATATTTTTATTTAATAAATTAAGCATAAAAAATTAATTTAAAATACTTTCCATTCTTAGAATTTTAAGAACTTATAGCCTATAAAAATACAAGCTTATATTTTATATTATTTTGTTCTGTTTTTATCTCCTGCTATGGCGCATTGACATTTCTTTCTAAAACAAATTTTAAACCCCTGGGTAACAGAAACCAGGTAGGGCTCTACTTTTGTTTGCCTGACAAAATCTGTCATTGTCACTTCAGAGGATAATAATAATAAAGTCTTACTAAACAAATAAGTGATTTAAAAAGGAAAAAGAAGCTTACCTTTCGAAATACTTCTTCTAGGTGACAGCACCAAGAATAGTTTTGAAAGCATGAGATGAGTTGTGCAATGAAGAGAGAACCCTTTGTGATATCTCTCCAGGACACATTATCTATGAAGATAGGGAGTGGTAAGTCTTGGGCTGTGGCCTTAGCTATTTTGTTGTTGTTGTTTATACTTTTGTTTTGTTTGTTTTTAAGCAGAGCTTGGGAATTGACATATAAAGAGGAAGCACTTATATTTCTACACAAAATCATTTTCCACATAGAGGAAACAAACAAATAAAAAACTATCAGAGGTTGAGCTAAAGGGGCAACTTATCAGAATTGCTAAAGTTTGCATAATGATTGCATTGTATTCCTGGGGCTGACCTTCTATTATGTGCCTTATGTTTATTCACTTGGTTTTGAAAAGAAGCTTGAAAGATAACTGGTATTATCCCATTTTACAAAGGAAAGAATAGAAGCTTAGAAGGATTAAAGAACTGTCCCATGTTCATACAGTAAGCAACAAGAAATGGCCACCTGGTCCAAGGTTGCTTACAGATTCTATAGCATATCGTCTTTCACAATATAGTAAACAAAATAGTTGAACAGATCCAAAGGAAATTTTTTGAATGGAAGAGGAACATATTTATGGCATAAAATGTGGTGATAGTTTCACAGATGTATACTCATATCCAAACTCATTATGTTAGATACATTAAATATATAAAGCTTTTTATATGTCAATTATACCTGCATGAAGTGGTTAAAAAGAGACTTTAAACAAAAATTTGCAAATTAGAAACATTCAAATATAAGGCTTCTTAAGATGATTACCTAGAGGTCAAAGACTAAACGCTGTCTCTCTGCTATTAGGCCTAAGAAGCCCCATAGAATCATTTTCTACCTGTCGTAAAAGGGAATCCACATTCCTTCCTACTGAGGTATACAATGGCACTACTCTAGCATCACATGGGAAATATGGAGAAAAGGGCTTGAAATTGATCATTTGAGAAAGGTCAGCCAGTCCCAGTCATTCAGAATTGGCCTCAGGCCCACAAATTCTTGTCTGCAACTGAAAGATACATACGTGGGGTGGAGGAGCAGAAAGCAATGAAGTCCTTCTCCACATGTGTCTTGTAAACGGCATCCTCCTCCAGGTTCTCAAGTGACTGCGAATGGCTGTCTGCCAAGGCTGCTGGAGAGTCACTGACCCACAATTCCCCACGATTTGCTGCAGAGACATCGACTTCTCACACACTGTGTGCCTCCCTCCGTATGACTATCTTAGTTGCCAGCTTCAACCTTTTTCAATGTTTATTCTCACCAGTTTCATACACCCGTGCGCAACTCCTCCTCGCACCCCGCACAGACAGCACTTTGCCTCTTTCTAGTGTCTTCAAGCAATGTGCTAATTAATAGTGACAGTATCTTGTCAGTAAATAGTGACAGTATCATAAAACTGGAAGAACTCATTTGCTAAGAAGAGCAAAGGAGTTAAAACCTTATTTGCATTATGTTAGAGTAGAGTTACCAGTTTTTAGCTGTTATTTCTGCTTTTTCCCCCAAACACTGCTCCAAAAAGCTGAGAAGCAATTGGAAGTCATTAAAAAAAAGAAAAATTTGATTGTGATCCCATGTAACCTCATCTCCCTACTAATTTCATCTTCGATAATGTATGAAAATAAAAAAGGTGCTGCTATTACAGAGTAGCCTCACTTTCAAATGAAATTCTTCAAAAGCCAGAGAATGTCAGAATGTCTGTAAAACATTTACAAATAAAGCTGTCATTGAAATGATTTCATTCCAAAGTTGAAATATTTTTGTTTAACATTGATTTAGAGATTCTGCCAATCTCCTTCATCACTTACCTTGGATTAAACTGAATAGGTATTTCTCAGCTGAATTCTCATGATGCACCCCCCGCACACCCCCGCCAACTGAAGTTTCCTAATAATTCAATTCAGTTTGTTTGCGCCTAATGGGAGCAAAGATTGTTTCCCCTAAAAATAAAACATACATCACAATCCTCAGCAAACACCTGAGGACCTTTGGATTTTCCAACTCAGAACTCACCACCTCTGCAGGCCTGGACGATGATGACCTTTGGTTTGTCCTTTAGACTGAGGCAGTTGCGGTTGTTGAATAACCTGAAGATGGTGTCATATGGGAGCACATCTGGTTTTTCATCACTATGCAAAGTCCCACAGATTCCATCCAGGATGCCATGAGACATGAATACTAAGAATGTGCTGTCTGAAGACTTGTGCTCTGGGCGGGCAGCAAATTCCCACAGCGCTGACTCCATTTCCTGAAAAAGACCATAAAGTCTTACTTTAATAGGACAGGCATTAAACTTAATCTGAACTCCCATTTATCATGAGTAGTATAGGAAACATCGGTAGTGTTCCAATCACGGTGGCTTCACATTATGGTTACTCAATGGTAGTTTTATTTTTCTTTCTATATTGGAACAGTTGGTTCAACTTTCTACTCCCACCAACATTATATAAATTGTCCTCTTGACACTTTTTATATTTGCTTATTGTCACTTTTTATGCTTTTTTCTATTTCTGTCTTTTCCCTCATTACTTAAGGAGAACCTTGTATCATAAAGATATCACACAACTTCCCTTCTAAAACCCTTCTCACTGTACTTAGAATAAAATAAAACTTCTGACATATATATACCCCCTCCTGCCATCCTTTTTTCTCTTCTAGACTCTAGTCCCACTGGTCTTCCTGTGTTTCTCACGTGCCAGTTTCATATTCAGTTCAGACTTTTCATTAGTAGTCATCTTTCTTGGAATGTATTTTATTCACATCTTTCTAGAGCTGTCTTGTTCCTGGTAGTGCTCTGTCAGCTCCTATATTGTCTCCTAACAGATGCTTTTCGACCATTCCATCAAAGCTATTATTCCCCACTTACTACTCTGCTCTTAGGTTTTCTTTGTCCTTTTTCACTTACTTTTAACTTTATTTTCACTCTTACGGAGACACACGGACACATCAAATCTCAGAAATTTTCTGTTTCGCTTTTAGTTTGATTGCCCTCCACCAAGTTCGCATTTAGGTTCACTACTGAAATCAAGTCAAGCTGGGAACTTCCTGTCTCATTCACAGACCTATTCCCAGTGCCAGGAATAGCCCCTGGGACAAAGTTGGGACTCAGTATTTGCATGATGAGTAGACACCCGCTAAACATCCATTACTTTAGAATTTTCTAGGATTATTGGATATAAATCCCAATCATCCCACTTTGGAACTAAAATTGGGTGGGTACATGTGCCAATCACTTTTTGTCTAGTTTTATGGAATCGATATTTGGATAGCAAAAGAAACAGAAGTAAATTTAATGATATGTTTAATACTCTCATTTTATAAACACACAAACACACAAACATGTGGCCTAAAGTTGTTAAAGTATTTGGCTAACATATTAATAGGAGGATATGTGTTGAATGCATACATGTTTTTAGTGGGTGAGGGGCCCTTACCGTGGCTGTGAGTTTCTCTTTCACATCCACACTATAGCCAAGGCCCTCAAGAAGCAACTTCATCCCTGTAACATCAAGCTCAGACCCCTTCCTGAGAGGAAGATGATCAAACTCTGTATTGCATATGATGAGAGCCAGACGAGTGCGGTCCTTTCGCTCCTTTATTGGATAGATCTGCAGGAAATAAATACACAGTGAGTTTGAATTATCCAAATCTCCTTTAAACCTTTCTATACTAATCACTGTTGCTTTGTTAAGATCTCATATAGCAGCCCTCTTCCCTCTTCCGTACCAGAAGACACTGCTTCCTTTTTCTTTGTAGTAGATTGAATTGACAATAGGAAGAACTGAGGAATGAAAGTGATTCAGTGTTCAAGAGCCCAGAGTGGGACCCAGAACATATTTGGGATAGTTATACAAGAATCTTGAGGAAACTAGACCAATTCCTACCTTATCCATCTCCTCTCTCTTCTCCACCTAGACAAAGCTTTCTTAGTATTCAAGGTTCAGATCAAATTTTATAAAAATCAGGAGACATTTGCTATTGGCTCCAGCTAAAAATAAATACTTGAAAATTCTTTGCCTTTGGTAACATTATTACTTTGGTACTATTTTAACATGTCAATTTATAATGCATTTCAGGCTTTAATTATATTTTTAAATATGCTTCGCATCTAGGCTTTTCAACTAGCATGCAAACAGATACTACTCAGCCATGTTCTCTTATAAATATTTTGATTCTATAACCTTGGCTAAAAATGTAATAAATTCCAAAAAGATATGAGAACAAATAAATGAACAAAGTGAGATTTTTATCATGGGGTTGAAAGAAAATTGGAATCTGTATGAGGTTACATGATTTTCTCCTTACTCATTTCCTCCTGTAATCTATGAAATCAATTACCTCCCCACCCAACCACTCTATGTTTAGTGCTTTAAAAAATTGTGCATTTAGTGAAAGCAATTGTTTCTCTCTCTTTCCTCATTTCATGTACAGAGCACAGTACCTCTCCAGCCCTTTCTTTACACAGTTTCAGGAACTCTTCATGAGGACAAAGCTTGAGGGTATCTGTAGATTCCGCTGACTCAACAGGTCCCGCCACTATTTTCGAAAGAGCTGCAGGATACATCACATGACATCACATGATATAAATTTTGATATCTGCCTCTGTGACCCAATTTTCACCTGAGAATATCGACAGAGAAGGGAAATTCTGAGAAGATTTTTTAAAACATCTTTTAATGTAGGAATCATAGTTATATCTAACTTCTGGTATGAAGAGATGTATTGTGACTGGGAAAGAAGAGAGAAATCCTTGGTAAGAAAAAGCAGATCCACCTAAAAATGTAATAGTATATTCTGATTATTCTGAAGAAACACTTTGATGATTTGGGGTCAAATTTAGCCTTTTTTTTTTTTTATGTTTAGCAAAAACAGTTTGAGTTTTGCAATGTTTTTACTCTAGAGTAGTCACTCATCCATGTGTGCTTTCTCCTGTCTCTAAGCAAGAGTATATGAGAAATATAATTGAATCCCATGTACAATTTAAAATTTTCTGATGTGTACATTAGAAAAGTAAAAATAAGTGGACAAAATTAATTTTAATATTTTATTTAACATAATAAATACGAAATATTATTTCACAACTGTTACTAGCCACAATTCAAGCACTTAACAGTCACGTGTGGCTGGTAGCTGTCATATTGGATGGTAAAACATTCCTAATCTCCTCCTACTTCACACAACACATAACACACACTTAATAGAATCCTGAACCCTGTGCTATCCAAGTAGTAATTTTTCAACAACCTCAGCCTGAATTCTTAACTTCTTCAGAGGAGATGGGCTTCAGTGATTCCTTACCGAGTTGGAAAGTCAGCCATTCAAAGGAGAAATGCTACCTGGTAACCAGAATGCTGTATCCAGGGCCAAAGGGACAATTTTTTGGTCAGAGATTTTAACATACTCTGGGGGCCCTGGCCTCCAAAGTGCTGAACAACCAGCGCTAAATTTTTAGCCCATGTTTTAAAAGATGAGGCGATAACTCCCCTTCGTCAGAGATGTTTGTTTCTGACTCATTCAGCCTGATCCCTAGAGAAATGTAATATGATCGGAAACCAGTCCAACTGGCATCTTTTGACTGAGATTGTGCAAGAGACTGGGAAAGTCCAGAGACCACCCCTGAAGGAGGAAGGAAGAAGAATTCATAAATGGAAATTAGAAGAGAGGTTTATAAAGATCTAATGTAATAAGGCTATTATGAACCAAGATACTCTCTGATTTTATTTAAATAAAAAAAAAACAATATTATCCTGTATGAAATTTTCAGTTTTTATATTTTATAGTTTTTTTCTATTTTACTAATTTATTTCCATTAGTTTTTACATAATATTTTTTTTGATAAATGTCTTTCTAAAAAGTTTTCTAAAAACCTAAGTTCTGAAGATGCAGCAAATTATAAGTCTTTAAGGAAACCAAACTTTCTGAACATTTATTTTTAAAGATTAAACAGTGACGCGTGTTCTCCCTTTGCATTCCAGAAGATCTTAGCAATATAAAGACACCCAGGGCCCTGGGATATTCCCTGGTCAAAGCGTGTGTTTCTCATCAAAAGTCTCCTCTGGTTCCAGTTTATTTACATGTTTGCTAAACTCTCGAACTTAAGAAATGCTATCTAATGTCTACATATAGATAGCGTTTGCAGATAAAATTGGGAATTAGGCAGTATTTCTATCTGAAATCTAGTAGTAAAATTAGCATAAAAAACAAATCCTTTCATTACAACATAATGAATATTATTGTGCAGCCCGCTGCCCAAAAAGAGTTTCTTTCCATTAGCCTGGCAGTGTAGCAGAAAGAAATGAGAGAAATAGGGGTTTCGATGAAACTTTTAATATCTAAGTTTTATCTGTTAACTAATGTAATACTCAGGACACCCCTTCAACTGATAAAAAAAAAAAGCAAGGGGCTGGTATGAGATAAGTCAAAACCATCTCCCTTGATGGGTAGGAATTTGAGTACTTATCTCTCTAAGTAATAGTGTTTGGCATATAGCATGTATATATATGAGTTTGCTAATTGAGTTTTTTAAATAAGATAAACAAATAGCTTGGATTCTTTCTATCCTCCACTTCATTTTCTTAATACTATGCTAGGAACCCTCAGAATTATATCAATGTCCAAAAGGCCTGGCCAGGGCTTTTATGTATTCTGATAGCCCAGCTCATCCAGCTTTCTGGCCTGCTGAGTGAGTGTGCTATAGGTGTCCGGGATCACTTTCGAGGCTCCATGTGTAGATAGAGCCCAGGGAACCACTGAACACATCACTTCACAGGATCTTTACCTGTCTCCTGCCTGCCACAATCTCTCCTGATACAACAGGTTATCTCAGTTTAATTGAATGCTCATTGTGATTCCTAGGGTTGCTAAAATTATTTTGAAGCTCCTATTACTTCAATTCCAGTTCCCATTTGTTGAATTATCTCTGATATTTGAAAAAAAAAACCCTGGTTTTTTTTCCTGTCTCATCCCAGATTTTAGATAACATAATGAACCTGCACAAGGACCAGTATAAATATTAATGAGAACACAGCCTAGGCCACAGTCTTGGACATCTGTCACATGAGCTTTTGCTTCCCACTGTTGACCCCAGAAAAGGGCTTATTGAAAAAGTGTATTTGTTATAGTGAGGGCTGTAAAATTTATGTTGTCTTTTGTTTATAATTTCTTATTTTTGATAAACTCTAGTATTCAGGGCTGGAATTTCAGGTTAAACACAGCAAATAGAGTCTGTCACTGGTGAACTTGGGCCTGTGGATATTTAGGCTCTAGAAATATTCGTAATTCAATGTAGGTCAAAAGTCTTGAAAGGTTTTAATATATTAGATACTTTATAGGTATTCTCCTAATCAAATTTTGTAACTTGCAGAAATGAGTAAGCACTGGAAAGCCCTAAATATGATAAGCCAAGTAATTATGATAACTAATATATATTTGCATGTGTGTTCTCCATTTGTCTGTTCATCCTATATTTATTTGTCTGCTTTGTGCCTAGCACTATGCTTAAAACTATTATTGATTGATGAAGAAAACTGCTGTACTCTGGATTAAGTAATTTGGTGGATTATAGTCCCACCTAATGAGATAGAAAGGGGATAGAAGTGGAATAGATTTGATAGGGGAAATCGAATATTTAATTTTAGATATCTTAGTTTTGTGAAGCCAGGGGAATATTTCAGTGGAAATGTTGAATATGCAGCTAGAGCTAAATATATCTAGAGCTCAGAGAAGAGTGCTAGATGAGAGCTAAAATCTTAGGAGTTGTCAGCATATCCTTGCCATTGTGTTTCTAGCCTTATAAAGCCTATGAAATTACTGAAATTGTCCTCATTTCACAGATGCTGAGACTGATGCCTAAGCAGGTTAAGAAAATTGAATGAAGTCAGATAGTGTCCAAAGTAAAAGAACCTAGCTTCAGATATCCCTAACTACAAAGTGTCTATAACTAGCTATTTCCATGAGCAACCTAAACACCAAAGACTCAGCTTCTTAGCTAACTGGAAATCGAATTATGTCTCAGGAAAGATAACGGAACCCTTAAAAGGGCAATGATAGATTTAGTGAAAATGATATTTTAGTAATTTAAGGATGGAGGGCATTATAGAAGACACCAGAGCTAAACTGGTTTTGAAAAATTTGAGATATTCATTGTAAATTATTCCATTCTTACCTTCTGTACTGGTGGAATTTTTATCCGTGTTAAGGAAGGTTTGGACAAGGACTTGACCTGCCTCGTGGCGTTTCTGTCGCACAGAGTCCACCAAGACCCAGGCCTTGTCTGCAGGTTTGGCATCTTGAAATTTTTTCTTTTCAGTTTCCTCCAGTTTCAGAACATTTTTTTCCACCAAGCCATCCAAAAATCCAGTTAAGATTTCTTTACCGAAAGCTTCCAAAACCTTAAGTGGTTTTTTGTCGTGGTTTTCTTCTGTCAGAAATACAAAGATTCCTTCAACTGTGGGCACAACCTAAAGAGTTTGGTCCTGTCTTTAGAGCGCTCTCCGTGATGTGGAATACTCCTTAAATACTGTCTATTTCATCATTTCCCCAATAAAGTACATACCTCTTTCATTATACCTATGGAGTTCTTTCAGCCCATTAAATTCATACTAGGCTGTGTTTAATGATTCATTGACACTTAAGTTTTTTGTTTGTTTGTTTTTGATAGCTCCTCATCCCCCTTCTATGGCGCTGGGCCTAATGTCATCCACTGTTCTCATATTGCTCTTTCTATTTTTCTCCTTCTCATAGCGATGTTGATAATCCACCTGGAATGTATGCCCCAAGGAAAGTCCATGCTTTTGTCTACACTGTAAATTCCTCCTTCTAGAACCATAGGATCTTTTTCCTTTTCTGCAGTTAGTTTCCCTGGTGAAAGCACTATGCTTTTGAATCCACATTTTTGTACCATCTTTGTGCTTAAGAACTTAAATATATGTATATGCTTGCTGAATACATGCATTAATGAATAAATGAATGAATGCACCCAAAGTTTTGTCTCAATCAAGATTCAGAGATGAATATTCTCTAGTGACTAGTCTTTGAATATGGTAGATTAATTTGATACCAGGTTAATTTATTATTGTCTCATCTACACATTTTCATGACTTCATGATTAACTTTAAATAATAAATTACCCCCAAATTTATAGATTTAGCCTTGATGTGCATACCAAAATTGAGACTCATATATCCATCTCTTCTCTACATTCTACATACTCATTGTACTCATCTTTATAAAGCTGATCTGCTCATTTTTTATTCACCTGCTTTGTTTCCTGTACTAGTAAGTGATATCTAACCACCAAGTACATCAAGCCAGTAAAATACGGTGATAGTGAATCTCTCCTGCCTTCTTAAAAAACTTATTTTCCATCTCACGTCAAACAGTATATTGATTTTTATCTGCTAAATATTTGCGGAATTTGACTACTTCTTTCATTTCTAATCGCTTATTAGTCCATTTCAGGCCGACATCCTTTCTTTTCTAATTAGTTCAAAACCTTATAAATCTACTCTTTTCCCCGTCTAATATGTTCTTCACAATGAAGCACAATGAGGGTTCCAAAATCTAGATTTGATAATGAAACCTCTAAGCTTAATCTACTCTAGGTCTTCTCATTTATCCTCATCCTCTGCTATTTTAGCCACCTACTCTTACATTTTAAGCACTCTGCCCTTCTTTCATTTCTAGAAAGCCCTTACATAATGATCTCTATGTAGTTAGTCTCCCACCCCTACATTTCTCCCTGTTTCCCCACTGCTCCTTTTAGCCTTTAAATCTCAGATTAGATGTCGCTTTCTTCCGGGAATCTTTCCCTGATGCTTGCAGACTAGATATTGAGTCGGAGGTATATGCTCCCAGGACACCTTGTTTCTCTTTAGGCTAGCAATTTTTTTTCTTGTAGTTGTTAATTAGTTAACAATAGCCAACCAAACTCAGTTATTTATATTTATTGGGCCACTTTATTTTTGTCTAGTGCCTTTCAGTTTCTCAAATCTGTTATTTAATGATGCCCTGATTTCAATCCAATAACCAGTGAGGCCATCCTGCCTGGCCAAAGTGGTGGCCATGAGTGTCGATTAATCTACTACTCCCCAGCCAAATGCTCTATTAGTGTCATGAAGAAGACAAGAAAATAATCAATCCTTGCATTTTAGGAACTTAAATTAAATGTTATGTGAGACATAAACCCTGGAAAGAATTATATCACAGAGAGAATCAAAGAAGTAAAGAAACATGAAAGCAAGGAAGTATGAGTGGGGTAAATACAGTAAATACAATTTTTTGTGAGGCTGAGGTCATGTTTTAGAGGGATTTATAGAAACTATTTTGAAAGGTGGGAATGAGTAAGTTCAGACATTTTTTAGAAGGCAACAGGGAGCCACTGCATGTTCCTGAATAAGAAAATTACATTAATAAATAGCTAGAATGTGAGAACTGATACTTTTCTCCTAATGATTCTAATTTGCAAACAAACTTATGACAGGCCAACTCTATAAGAATTATCCGTAGATTTTTAAAAGATTGCAAATGCCTACAGGCTATTTAAGATTGAGCAATTCAGGCTGATTCCTTCTGGGCTGGAGCTTCAACCACTCCTGTTCCCCTTCGCGTTCCCCATCCCCCAGCCCTCCGAGGTCGGGTACCAGCGTGTCTGTTATCTGAGCAAGGGAGCCATCAGTGCTTTATGCTCCCGGAACAGGCATGGTGCTCTCTCGTGGAGCGTAGCAGGAGGCAAGGCGATGGATCAAGTGAATGCGCTGTACCAGCTACTGGTGAAAGCGGTGATAGTCATGAAAGACTCAAGCTCAACGCAGCACTATTGGCTGAAAGCCTCAAGGTAGCTGGGTTCTGGCACCCTGAGCCCGCCTCTTTCCTCTCCCCCAGCTACCCCAGAGCAGCTCATTGGTTAAAGTGTACAGCTGAAACTTGTTGGATTTCGTTAACTAATGCTGCCATAAAATTAATTAATTAATTAGAAATATATTTAAAAATAAAAGTAATAAATTTAAGCTAAATAGAATTTTTAAAAAAGAAAGGTCGATGTTTAAAGAATGGAGTGTGTAATAGATTTTGAAGAAGTCCTTATATAAAGAAATCTGTAAAAAGAAAAAAAGAACAATTCAGGGTCAGGATAATCTGAATGATCTGAATTTTGAAAAATGACTTCAGATTATTCAGATCTGTTGTAAAGTTTAGAAACCACTGATCTTAAACCTCTTCTCTTTCAAATGAGGAAAATAAAGTCCAAATAGTGATATGACATGTGCGTACTAGCTGTATAAATAGCTAATGACTCCATCTCTTAAGCTTTTTTAGTTTCTGTGTGTAAGAAACATGACCTGAAAGTAGTATGCAGGGTGAATTGGAGGGTTAAATCCTGGAGAGCGGGAGACCAGTTAAAGAATTGTGGAAAACAGTACAGAGTTTCCTTAAGAAAGTAAAAATAAAACTACCAAAAATTCAGCAAAAACAAAACAAAAAAAAAACTGTAATAGTAATCTAAGAAAAAACTGCTGCAGTAGTTAACACCAGGACTGGAGAGAAAGAGGGAAAAAAAATAGAGTCACCTTAAAAAGACCAAGAGTGTACTTCAATAGAGGGGATGGCAAAGGGGGCAGGAGGAATTAAAAGGCTCACATATGATTCTGGGAACAAGGTTCATGATCCAGATGACTAATTTGAAACTAAGAGGAAGCTGAGAAGATTTCAGAGTGCATTTAGAAACTTCGAGAGTTGTCTCACACACAAATAACATACTCTATTTGTCTTTACCCTTCTTTCTTTACCAGAAGCTGACAGAAAGGAATGAACTTTTCCTGGGTCTAAGGTATCTAGAAACCATCCTTTCCTTCAGCCCCTCTTAGGCAGTATCCTTTGATTCAAGTTACAGAGCTAATAAGGGGAAGAATTCAGCTTGCACACTATTGGCCTGTTTCCCTTTTATGATTTCTGCTTGTCACAGAGCAATGAATAAAATGTTTCCTAAAACCCAAGCCCCTGACCCCTAGTCAGAAAAGGACCCTTACTCACCAGCCATTTGGAAACAGCCTTTGTCCCTTCCTGCTGCCTTGAAGAGAGCCACAGTCCTGAAAATGAAAGTTACTGGCCATTTCCTTTTTGTAGGAGGCGGGGACATTTAGTCACAGATTAGGAAACTGCTGCTTAGAACTTCTGAGTCGACTGTCGTGAAATCCCCAGAAGTCGACAAATGAAGTTCTCAGTTTTTTGAGAAGAGATTTGTCGTCCTTTGGGGGGAAAAAACATGGAAATGCTCTAAATATTGTCCTTTTGGTTGACACCTCTGACTGTTTTTTCCCTCATTTTCCTTCTCTCACTTCACTGCCTCCATGCCTCCTTCTCTCTGTCCTTCTCCTTCTGATTTCTCAGTATTTCTCCTCTGCTCACCTAAAAATCATGAAGGAGTTAAAAGTAACAGGTGTCCTTTTATTTCTGTATTGCTATCAATCCTCTACCTGTTTCCCTGTCATTTTAATCTTTTATGGAAGTTCTGAAAAAATCCTCATCTTCACTCCTCTCATGCTTTTTTAACTGCCTAACCCTGCCTTCACATTGCATTTTTTTGGAGGGCAACTTCTCGCTTTCCTTTTCGATATTCTCTGAATAATGAGTGATCACAGAAACAGTCTCAGGGTATAATAGAACAAATGTAAGATAGTACAAAAGAGATATGTCCAGAAGAACAGTTAACAGGAAAAAAAAAAAGACTGATATGTTCAACTTTGAAGGTCTTCAAAAGGTCAGAAATTTGCCTTCACTTCTAATGGTTTAGGATTAGAAAGGGTTCATACTTACAAGTGAAAGGGGAGTACTTTCATTTTTTTTTTAATTCTAACATAGCTGAGTGGAGAATTTCACCCCAAACTCATTACCACTGTACCACACAGAGACATTATTTTGTATACAACACATTTGAGCGCTTATTCATGGGGTGTCATGTATTGTCAGCTAATTGTTTCGTGTCGGTTGACTATCTTGTTTTCTTAATAAAACTATAAACCGCTAGTTGCCTGGAGTTGAATCAAAATTACTTTGTATTCCTCAAATACCTTAAGGAAGTTTAGTAATATGTAATTTCTAGCCAAAGTTTTGTTAGAAGTAAACTCTGGGATTTTAGATAAATCACTTATCACACTGTTTGCCTTCTCTTTATCTCTCCTGCTGAGCTTCAAATTCTTTGAAGACAGGTACCTACTGTGATTTGCATCTATAGCTCTAAAGCAGAAAGCCCAGCAAATGGTCTCTAGAAACAAACAATGTTTACATTAGGCAGTTCAGCTCTCATGGATCAAGTCTTCAGGCTAAACCCATTACTAACTCCAAATTCCACTCCCTGTCTTCTCAAAGTAGAAAACACACACAACAACCTTTCATTTTTATTTCAGATTTATTGGAATGTTTAAGGAAACACCTGCTTCCTGAAGACGTGATTCAAAAAAACATGTACAAAATGACAGAACTCCTGGTTTCCTACAGGAAAAAGAAATAAAACAAACATAAAAAAAGAGTTCTGCTAAAAAAAAAAAAAAGTTAAAAAAATCACTCCATTTATGGGGATATACACACTCATAAAAAGGAAGAGGTCATGCTATGTGTAAGTATTGCCTTGGTGAGTGAAAGGGAGGAACATATAAAATGAAACTTTCATCATCTATGACTATATCTCAATCTATATCAGTTGACCTTGAGGAAGGGCCATCTAACTCTACTGAACTTTAAGAGAAAAGCAATGTGCTCTGCCTTAAACCAGCAGAAAGTCTTCCTTTCAGTACCCCATTTATTATACTAGACATTGAGAACTTGACCAGGATGAAGTTTCAACACTCTTTCCCCAACCTCACTCCCTTCCACCACACACACACACTTCTGTCCGTAGACACTGATACAACTTACTTATTTTAATATCCTGGAAAGAGGTAGAAATATCTTGTCAAAGTCACTCTTTCAGTGGTGGGCATCTGTGCCCTACCATCTGGTAGCTCAAATGAAAATCGAACCTGAAAGAAAAAGAAAGTCCGTATTTTTTTTTTTTTTCCTGAGTGGAAGAATTTTCACTTAAGCTGGAAAAATTACAAAACGTATAGCAAAATAAATCATAAACACAAAAAGTTTGTGTATTCATAAGAATAATAGCAGCATGTATAATCAAAGCATAGCATGACCAGACTTTTAAAATCTGCTGCTGGATCTAATAGCTATAGACACAGGCAAATCCACTTGTTTGTCTACTCAGGGCTAGAGAGAAGTTAAAATAAATCATTATTTTCTAGGGATTGTTTGTTTTTTAGGTCATAGCAGGTTGGATCTGTCTTTCAGTTTTGCCGACTCACCAAAGAACCTCCAAAGTTAGTTTGGAAAGAAGGGCATTTCTGCAAGATTAGCATGACCCGAGTTGCTCCCTAGGTTTCCAACTGAAATAGTCAAATATCCAGGGAAGGAGCATGTGAGAAACATCTAGACCCCTACCTTTTGGAAAATTTCCTCCAGATTACAGGACCAGGCATGTTCTTGGAGATGTTTGATGAGTTTCATGATAAAAAGAGAGCCCTGTGTGGGATGTCTCCAAGAAACGTTATCTGTGAATAGAACACATTCCAAATCTCATGCAAAACTTTTGCCTGACCAGAGATTGAGTGCAAGGATTTCCACTTCAGCTGAGGGAGTGTGCTGAGTTCATGCTGTTTTGTATACACTGCATGCCATTATTTAGTGAATATATTCAACATTCAGTGAGTATATTTTTACTGATACTTGACAATTGTTAATGTCATAAGAAAGATTCCATATATGGTACAGATGTTAAGATACGTAGTCTCTGAGTTCAAGGAGCTGCAAACCTAGTAGAGAGGGAGGGAAAGGCAGAATGGGGTAAGGGGAAGTGATTGGGCCTTGGGGAAGGAATACCTGAGTGTGAATTCTAAGAGTGTTATATACCGCCCTGATTTAAGTTAATTATACACTCTGAAATGCAATGGTCTCGGCTACAAAGGGTAGGGTAATAATTTCTGCCACAAAAAAGGATATCTGAAGATTAAATCCAATGTATTATAAGTGTCTAGGAGAATATAAGCTATGTAATATCCAGTCTATTCAGTGTAGTAATATTAATAGCTTTTTAATATCTACTTTATAAATAATTTAATTAAAATCAAATAATATTGATCATAAGATATTTAGACAAAGAAAATATTAATGAAATATGAAAATGGAAATAATATAAAGAAAGTACAAACCTAGAAACGGTTTAAAAGAAAAAGATCATATTCCACTGGAGGACAAAACAGTCTTATGAAAGAGAAATATTGAAGAATGGTATTAATTATATAAAATAGTAGAGACATAGAAATCATAAAGCCATTTTAAAATTATGCAAAGAAATAAATAAGAGAAGAGTGGTATAAATAGCTAAGTATATAATATGGACACACACTTTAACCAAACATTTTAGCCAATAATAATGGTAATAAAATATATAACAATATTATATTGAAATTCTATTTAAAACCATAGCTGTTTAATGAGGCTCATTCCAGTAAAGAAGGGATTGAGAGAGAGAGTGGAGGAAGGTATCTCTTCAAATTCTTTGCAAAATTAGGGAGCGAATGGTCATGTTTCTTCAGGACAGCACTATAAAGTGGTTGGGATCAACACCAGAGAATATGGAACTAGATTTGCTAGTGGAAGGTAACTAGCTGAGGATAACTGAATTGGAGTTTTTAAGTCATCTGGAAAGGAGGGGCGAGAAAAATAAAAGAAAAGGAGAAATAAATCAGTAAGATGAATGTTGAGAAGCCAGGAGTCTATAAAAGACTATGTAGCCAGAGGTAAATCTTTTGTGGAAGCCAGAATCAAAGGATTTTAAAGAATAGTTTTGTCTCATACTAACATCTGCTAAATATGCTCAAGCTGTAATTGTGTGAGGTTTTATTTTGTTTGTTTTGTTATTTTTTGTTTTGTTATGTTTTGGTTTTGCCTAGTGTCATTATTTTTGATGAAAAAAATCACTCATTTCTACATTAAGACTTGACCAACACAATGCAGAACCAGGCTCCCTCCTGAGAGATGGTACCTCATTACAGAAAATAGTCTAATCTGTAAATTATTTGAGCAGAGGCGAGGCCTTAAGGCCCTAGCAAATCAAAAGAATGTGAGTGCCCAAGAAATTTCAAAAGATAGTGGATAAAATAATTCAAATGACTTTTATTTAAATCTTGAGACAGAAAGTAACTCAAGGTAAAACGCTTGATTAAAGTTATAAGTAGAAAAATCGTTAATAATAGCAGCTATTTTACGTGTGCTTTACTCTTTGTCATGTTCAATATTTCTCATATATTATCTCATTTAATCCTAAGAACAATGATATTTGTATTATATATGTTAGTAAGGAATTCAAAGAAAGCCCAGAGAGGCTAAATAAGTGGAACTAGTTTACAAAGTGCTAAATGGCGAAGTCAGAATATAATCAGCAGTATTCTTAATCCATAGCCTAGATTTAGAAATCATTAATTCCTGTCTTTTCATCCATCTCATGCTTTTAGTTGAAACCAATTTAACTTAGAGACTCAATACGCCTTGTCTGCTCTTCTCCCTCTCTCTACTCCTTCTATAAACACTACTTTTCAGTAAACACATGATGTCTAGGCAAATGGAACTGCTGAATGATCCCAACATTGCAGACCTTTACCACGTGGAGTCAGATTCTAATTTACTTCAGTGTAGATACTCTTCTATTTATCCCTCATGGTTCCAAGAAAATATTTTGCACTGTGGGAGTTTACTAATTACTAATTTAGCAAAAATATATGCACATTTGCTCTCTGTAGATAAGGGAAATTGAAGGTATAACTGGGAGGGATGCTTGAGTTGTTCTTCAGAAGTCTCATGGAAAGATCAGCAGATATCTATTCTCTAGTGGGTGGGGGCGAATTTCTGCATTGGTGATGCCCACAAAGGTGTACTATACAGGTACCTGGTGTTGAAGAGCAGAAAGCAATAAAATCCTTCTCTATATGGGCTTTCTTAATGGCATCATACTCAAAATCTTCTGGAGGCAGTGAAGAACTGTTCTCAGAAGCTTTTGCTGAATCTTTTAACCACACCACCCCTTGATTCTCTGAAAAGGCAAGATTTGATTTCTTGTTACGAGCCAAGAGAACTACTTTCTCCCCTAAACCTCGGCTTAACCATATTTACTGATTTATTTGTCGCTATCTATCATTCATTCACATGCATATACACACATACATCTCAGGAACTATATTTTTAATAACTCATCTTTACAAACTCTTAAACAAACTCTAACAACATCAAAACATCAAAGTCTTAAGGCTAAAAATGGTATCTCTTTAGTTAAAAATGAAACAAATATTTACCATCCATTCGCACAACCCTCAGAAACTACAATCTTGTTTGGTGAAAGTAAGTGTTCTTTGACATTAAGGAGCAGGCACACAAAAAGTGAAAAATACTGGATGTATATAAATGATGAGGTCAATACTCGTATATCATGTGTTCTAGCAGGCATCAGCACTCACCACCACGGCAGGCCTGGATAATGATCACCTTGGGTTTGTCTTTCAAATTTGGACAGCTCCGAGTATTCAAATTTTGAAAGATGGTGTTGATTTCCAATACATCTGAGACTTCTTCAGAGTAGTTTTTCCCACAAATGCCATCTCGAATACCATGAGACATGAACACGAGAAAAGTACTGTCAGAGGTCTTGTGCTCCTTGCGGGCAGCAAATGCCTTCAGCTCTATAGTCATATCCTGGAAGAGACCACACCACTGATATTGGACTGCGAAATTCATTATTATGGCATCTTGAGATTTCAATAAAGACACTAAGGAATCCCTGGGTAATATGAATATAATTGAGATAGAAATGAAAATTTAAGTTTCAATTCAAAGAAAAGCAGTATAGGGTTATAGGATGCCATTCAGGGATTTCTAGTAGAGAGAAATGGGTATTACTGAGTTAATAGAACATTTATCCCCCCCCCAAAAGTTCCACCAGATTCCTGCTAAAAGACTACATTTGAAGGGGTTATTGTAGCATTATGCACCATCTATGTAAATTTTAAACTATCAAGAGACTAAGTTTCTGGTGTTATAGTCAAACATTCTTTAGAAATGTGGAGGACATGACCATTGTCTCTACATTATGAAAAGTCTTACCGAAGCAGTGAGATTTTCTTTTACATCCACAGTGTAGCCCAGATCTTCTAGTAGCGTCTTCATATCTCTGATATCAACATCGGCTCCAGTTCTCCTGGGAAGATTGTTAAACTCTGTGTTGCAGATAATGAGGGCAAGACGTGTGCGAATTGATTTTTCCATTATTGGGTAAATCTGTAGAAAATGTAGATTGGATAAACAGTCTTGTTCTTTTTAATTAAATATTCATCTTGAGGGTTTAAGACCATTTCTCCTCCCTTAGTTCTATCCAGAAACCAAATCTCATGAATCATAGATAAAAACAGAGAGAGCAAATGAATTTTACTAGAGGAGTTAGAATGAGTTTGTAAAAGCCCAGATGATAGCTGAGAACTTGATTTAATTATTTTTGAGAGATAGGATTGTGAGAGGTGAACAGGTTTTGAAGCCAGAATGACAGAATCTTAAAACCGACTCCAAGTTACTGATTTTGGCAAAATATTTAACAATTCATGCTGTTTCCTGATTTCTAAAATGGGTTATTTTAGGGCTCAAGTGGTTATATGCAACAAGTTTACAACAGTATCTGATTCATATTAAGCATTCAATGAATGCCATTGTTGTTATTACTGTAATTATTTACTCAAAGAATTATACCAAACTTGAACCTTTATTCATAAGCTGGAATTCTAAGAAATAGGAATATTTTAAGGGAAGCAGCAGGATGATTTTCTAAAACCTCTCAAAGAAATTGGCTCTAAAAATGTGCCACTGCTCTTTAGAATGGTCTCCAGTGTATCTTTCACCCAGGTCCTTGCGTTCAGAGCATAGCACCTCTGCTGACTTTTCTTTCCATATCCTTTGAGCTGTTTCTAGGGGGCAGAGCTTGAGGCTCCCTCTTGGTCCTGGGAATGTGAGCTTAGTCAGGTTGTCTTGCTTTGCATGAAGAGCTGCAATAGACAAGAAACATTATGAATGATGATATTCCTGAGTGTCCCACTTGACGTTACTCACAACATCATCTGTTTATAAAGCCATGGAGGAAGAAATGAATCCTTAGGAGAAAAACTCTGGGCTAGTTGTCAACACTGTTGAGTGAGTCACTGCTGCTGGAACACATCCCAAACCAGAGGAGATTTCCAGTGGTGTGATACAAGGTTCTACCTTTATCTCCTAGGATCAGCATTTTTACAAATATTTTAGATTTAAAAAAGAATTTTTCAGGGCCATGCATGATGGAACTCTCATAAAACAATTAGTATATTAGATAAAATAGTTGGTATAAATTTGATGATTTAAATCTGAGGATAAAATTTAATGGAAGTAAGTCTTAATTACTCTTATTTCAATGTTTATATACATATATGCTTATTTATTTATTTACTTAATAGGCATGATAAGCATATAAAAAGGAAGGAAGGAAGGAAGGAAGGAAGGAAAGAAGGAAGGGAGGAAGGAAGGAAGGAAGGAAGGAAGGAAGGAAGGAAGGAAGGAAGGAAGGAAGGAAGGAGGGAAGGAAGGAGATGTAGGATCTCTCTACCGTGCGAACATGTGGCAAAGAGGATGAAGATTATTGAATATATTAACTAAAATGAACATGAAATAAAATGATAAATGCTAAAATCAAGATGCACACTGAATGGATTCATAACACTAAACATTGCTCAAATACACGAGGAAGAGTTTTCATAGTGGTTTATGTGAGTAAAACCTTTAGAGTTTGTTTCATAAAAAGTTCAACACCATTCAACAGGGTGATACACTTGCTAGAAAAATAACATAATCTTTGTTTCAAAATAGAAATGTTTTCTCAATATTTGGAAGATCTTTCAGAAACTAAACTATTCAAACTAGAAAGTTATATTCAGTTTTGAAGAAAAATTTGAAGAAATTACTATAATATTCAGTTGGGTAAACCAAGGCAGCATGAAGTATGCTTAGTGTGGGTAAAGTAAGAGATATTTAGAATTAATATATTGGAGAAAACTATAGTAATTATTATTAGGTGGAAAAATGTTCTATTTCTTCATACATGAGTCCGGAGAATAATAAAATAAATTAAAGAGAAAGATTTGGATTATATTAGAGATAATTTTTCTTAGTAAAGGAATAGGGAATTGGTTGTATAGTGAATGTTTCATCTCATGAAATATCTAAGAAAACATGCATGGGATAACCACCCTTAATAGATTCACTGCAGTAATTTCTGAACATGGTAAAGTTTTTGCTTCTAAATTTCTTTTAAATGTAAGGTCTTTTATTTTAAGAGAAAAAAGTCATTTTTGGGTGAAATAATTCCAGAATTGTGGGTGAAATACTGTTCTAAGACAAATAAAACACTGATTATTTAGTTAGCAAGAGACTAGATTCATACAAAAATAAGGTTTACTAATAAGGAATGTTGACCTTATACATATTAACGTTGTCAAGACTCAATAAAGCTGAGATTATTTTTTCAGAGTAGAGGACTGAAATAGTTTTAAGATCTTCCTTTTTATCTGGGTCCTAGGATTTTCCTGTGCTACCTCCAATACTATGTGGAATGAAAATTTTAAATTTTTATGGCAGAGAGTGGCTAGCTATTCAACAAGACACCGCCTTTTCCTGGGCACACAGCTAGTCTGTGGTGACAGCCGCTCTAGCAGTCGAGATGGCCAAGTAACTGAGTTCTAGACAATGGAATGTAAGCAGAATTATGGTGTGGCACATCCAAGCCAAGCCTGGCAAAATCTCTCACAAAGGATCCCCCATATTTCTTGCAATATCATTAACTGGATGGTTATGACCACAGTTACTTTGGCAGTGTATATTGCATATATCAAAGCCATAGAATGGAAGAGGCATAGGTATCTGAGTTAGCAGTTGGAAGAGAGCTGTCTGCTATGGAGAATGCTCATTTATGAATGAAACATAAGTTTCTATCATATCTAAGCTATTAAAAATACTTGATTTTTTCGCCCCATTCCATATAATTTTAACTGATATGAGTGTGTGTACTGTCATACCCATGCCTAAATTTTAGGGTAGCCTTAATTTGATGGTGAAGATTCTTAAATACCTAGTCATTCATAATTTGTGTGTTCATACATTCTCAATAAAATCAGGAAGCTTGTTTGTCTTGTTTATTACTCTCTAAATGGTTTGTAGAACAAGATCTATAACACAGTTAGCATGAGCTAAATATTTTTCTAATGGCCTAGTATATAATAGAAATCTTGATGAAATTAGTAAAATAATATTTAACAAATATTTATTGCATGCATACTATAAGTCAACTATTGTTAAATGAGTTCATGCCTTTGATTAAGTCACACATGTCCTATTTCCTCATAAAGCTTAAAATCTACTGGGGGAAAATGATGAATTTATTTTTAAAAAATACAAGAAAAATATAGTGAGAGTTATATCTGGAGAATCATAGGACATTGTAGAAATAGGGGCTTTGAAATACAGTAATAGAAATGGAAGAGAAGAGACAGATCTGGATTTGAGAGAGGAATCAATAAAACTTGCCGCTGCTTAAATGTCAATGGTGACGGAGAAGAAAGAGTTAATTTCAGGTTTCTGCTTTGAATAACTGGGCAATGGTGGCACCATTAACCAAGATAGGGAAAACTGGAGAGAAGCAAGGTGCGGGAAAGAATGGATGGCAAGTTCAGCTAGGACACATATGGATCAAGGAGTCTGTGGAGAAGTAAGTGCGTGTATTCAGAAAGTACTAGAATAGTGAAGTGTCGCATTCAAGTTGGTAGTCAGGATTTGAGACACAGGTTCAGAATTTGTTAGTGTAAACATGGTAGTGAAGCTGCAGGAGTGGCTTCTGCTAAAGCAAAATAGATTGAGAAGAGGGAAGGGCATGGGATCAATCCATGAGAATGACCCATAGCTTCCTCCCCCCAGGATTATCCCATGAATCTATAGTTAATGTCAAAGAACAAGGGGTTCAACAATATTTTTGCTTTTAACATACCATTACCCAAGAAGGGAAGAATCACTGCTGAGGAGTCTTGTGTATTATAATTTCCAGATTGTGGACCTGAGGAAAGATAAAGAACATTAAAATAGTCACTTATCACCTCTGAAGAATCTTGCCCCAATGCGTTGGACATTTCCTATTGAAAATAACTTCGGTAGGCCTTGATCTTGGTCAAAATGTGATTTTCCTGGAACCATACTCATCACTGGGAAACAAAAACCTCTGCACATGAATTACTGGACTTTAACATTTGAGGCAGAAGAAAAGCGTATCTGGACATGACTTCCTTGATTTCTGCTATCTATGATAAAAGTGGAATTGAGACACCATCGGCTATAGAATCAAGAATTCTTTTAATATGCATGTTTCAAGGTAGTTCCTGAGGTGACTACTACTGCATAAAAGATGTGTACAGAGTGAAGTTGTTTAACTCAGAGCTGACCTTAACTTCAGAGAAAACTAAAAAGAAACAGCATCTAAGCTTGGATTTATCACAGCAGAAAATGATGATGAGGTGACTCACTGGTCTACCCTTGATCACTGTTAAATATATTTTCTAAGGGCCATAGAATAGGAAGGTGGTGGATCTATATATGAACACAAATCTGTCTTGACTATTAATCCTGGGCTCTTACTCACTAAGCTACTCTGCCAGCTCACAAAAGACCCTGTACAATTATGCATGTAACAGAAGCCTTGACCACAGTCTCTGTAGTCTGCACATGTGCTACCCATTTGGCACACTCTGAGGGGGAAAAAAAAAAGCCTCAGTTATACTGTTTAATTGCACAAAATTTCTCAAATTTATTAATATATCCTCTGAGATCACTATTCATTATGATTATTGATTTCAAGGACAAAAAATGAATTTAAATTTAAGATTTTATAAGGATCTCAACATAGTAATACCCACCTGAGAAGCTTATTCCGGAGACTTTAAAAATTGGCATGAGCTAACAAAAGTAAAATACTTTGAGTCTTCATTCTGTAGTACCTATTAAAGACAAGATTTCCATAGACAAAATATGTCCATTTCCTTGCTTTGAATGAAGGAAAGCCATAGGCCGTCCCACAAAATTTCAAGCCCAAGGCAACATGCTGCAGCTTATCCTCTCCTTCCTATCTAGACTGCTGGACTAAATTAACCATTGATAAATTCAAGATCATTTTCTGGAAGAGGCCTTGTTACAGCAGTAGTGCACGTGCCAAGAACTTACTTTTAGAAAAAACTTTCCCATTAGAGTCATTCAAATATTATATCTAATTTTCATAATCTGTGGCTTCAGAAAAAATTGGCAAGTTGATGAGGGGAAAACAAAGTCATGACAACCCCGACTGAGCAGGCATCATCTGAGAAGTAAAGAGGTAGACTCCAGGTGTTAGAGTTCTCATAGTAGGTTATACAAGTATCTCTAAGGTTCACAGACTATGGAGTGAAAGGAATGAGACAAGAAAGAAGAAATGTTGGCTATTATACAATTATTTTGGATCCTTATTGTTATTTATTGATTGTCTTTAATTTTTTTTTTTGTGGGAGGAGGTGTTAAATGAAAAAGAGGTATTGTAAGAAAAATAGTAAATGAGCATGTGTTTTGTCACTCAAACAGGCATAGGCTTCTTCCAATCCCTAGGAAAAAAGTATATATGCTTTCAAAGAACAACTCCTTTTTAATGGTTTTAGGAAGCCTAAAAGAGACCAGTGAGTGGGAGTCTACCAGAGTCCCCATCTTTGCTGTGTGGAGGAACTAAAAGACCATAGAAGGGGCAGGTCAGACACCCAAATCCTGGATCAAGCCCTCAGGAGGACAAGAATAGCGAGTTTGGGGACTTATGAATGGTCCACAGCCTAGTTTCATGCTAGTGAACAAGGCTGCACAAAAGAAAATGCAAGGGGGCAATTAGAAGAATCTACTTTAAAAAGCTTTGCTTTTCGGTAAACATTGAATTTATTCTCTGAATGCTTCACCATCACTGAAATACATTCTATTCCTTCTGGAGAACAAAATTTTGGAGAGGAGTTATAAGAAGTATCTGGTTACAGATCTTAAGTTTTCATGTCAGATAACTACATAAATTCCTAGAAAGCTCTAGACTTTAACTAACTAACTAACTAACTAACTAACTAACTAACTAATGTGCCTTGGCAGGAGGACTGGAGAATACAGTATGAAACTTTTCAGAAAGTTCTCATGAATTTCAACAAATGAGCTATCATGTACTTGGGATGGGAAATGAGTTTTAATCAAAAGAAGGCTCCTGAGACCAAAGAAACAGGAACAAAGAGGAAAAGATACAGAAGACATGCAATAACGGCACTACCACACAAATGGGGCCCTGAAGCTGTGAGGAAGTTGTCGCAAACTAACGTGGCCAATGAAGAAATCAGATATGGGCCCAAAGACACAGGGCATACGTGAACTTTAGTCTGAGTCATTGGCCTTACCTGAGGAGAGCTCCAGCACCTCTGCAAGGTGGCAGTCATCTTCACAAATATAACCGATACATATTTGGCTCGCCTGGGGCCCTTTCCGAATGACAGAGTCAATCAAAGCTCGAGCCTTATCCATAACTGTAGCATTTTCATGTCTTACTTTCTCCATCTCCTCCTGGTTCAGCACTCTTTTCTCTAATAGTTCATCCAGTAAGCCATTTATTGTGCCTGTGCCCACTGAACGGATAAACAGCTTCCTCTTCTGCTTCAGCACCATGTCTGTTTGAAGCACAAGGATTCCTCAAGCCATGAAAACAATCTCATTTTCCTCTCATGTCAGCAACAGGGAATAGCCTCCTTTAGATTTAATCCATAAAATGTCCCTCTACTTACAGTTCAGTCATCCTGAGGATGTCCACATCTCTTATGCTTCTCTCACTATTACCCTCGTATGCTCACTGAGTGGCCTGAAGTCTGAGATTTACTATCTGTAAATGAGTTCCTGAAAACCAGGAATCATCCTGACA
Organism: Pteropus vampyrus; assembly: GCF_000151845.1. Classification (NCBI taxonomy): domain Eukaryota; kingdom Metazoa; phylum Chordata; class Mammalia; order Chiroptera; family Pteropodidae; genus Pteropus; species Pteropus vampyrus. Next base: position 1,797,005 of record NW_011888920.1, read on the forward strand.
TTGACCCATATGCTTATTCAACTCTGCATAATAAAATAATGAAACAGTGATAGCCTATTTCCTTTGGGGACAACAGCTGCTAATACTCATCTTGTGCTAATTCTGAACCCTCTGTCTGACAATGACATTTAAGAATTCAGTTACAATTGCAAAATGACTGCAGAACACCAGTAAAGCCCCCTGTGAAAGTCTTCTGGGCCCCTTCCCTCCTTCCTTTTGCCCTCCCACCTCCTCTTCTTCCCACTCCTTCAGTTCTGTTCACCTAAACATTCACAGAACCTAATTACAGCTTCTGAAAAAGGCAGCCCCTTCCAAAATTTCTTCCCCAAGATATGTTCTTTTGGACAAACAAACACAAACAATCAAAACTCACCAGCCATGGCTTTTCTCTCTTAGCCTTGATATATGATATGAAACTGAAAGCGTGTTCTACCTTCCTGTTAACAGGGTGTGTACATATATTGAGAAATACCTACTGCTCATGAATTTGCATGCCTTTATTTTTTTTCCCAAAGAAATAATCAGATTGCTTAACTTTGGAGTACATAAAGGAGTTGTTAATTTCCTTCAGCAACACTTGGATCAGGTCAAGGTAGGAAGGAGTAGGCCTTAGAGAATAAGAAAGGAATAAGAAAGTATATTCACAATTAAACTCACACAATAATGAATCTCCCATTCATTAGGAAATGTGATCTGGAAAAGTAACCCATCCTTTGTTGTCTTAGTCCGTTCAGGGTGATGTAACAAAATACCTCAGACTGGGTGGCTTATAAACAAGAAGAATTTATTTCTCACAGTTCTGCAGGCTGGAAGTCCAAGATAGGATGCCGGTGTGGTTAGGATGCCGGTGTGGTTGGGTTGCCGTGAAGGTTGTTTTCAGGATTGCAGACTGCCAGCTTCTTACCATGTCCTCTCATGGTGGAAAGAGTGAGATATCTCTCTGGGGTTTCTGTTTTAAGGGCACCAGTCTCATTCATGAGGGTTCTACCCTCATGATCAATTCAACTCCCAAAGGCCCCACCTCCTAATACTGTCATTTTGGGCATTAGGCTTTAATCATATGAATTTTGGAGGGACAAACATTCAATCTATAGCATTTGGAGAAGTTGAACCACTGAAATCCATGCCCACATCCCACAGCTCTGGGCTGTGTCCTAGGAACTATGTATCCCTGTGAAGCAGTTCTGCTATTAGGAATGGAAACATTTTCACCAGAATCAAATATTTCCTAATCTAATACTCTTTCTCTTCAGATGACTTTGTTATGAGGGACACTATAGAGATTAATAGCTCAGGCACTAGATTCAGAATGTCTGACTTAACATTTTAACTTTTCATTCTTGGGCAAGGTATTGAACTTTCCCATGCATTGGTTACTTTATTTGTAAAATAATTTCATTAATAGTACACACCTACACATCTTTGAGCATTAAGTGAGTGGAAATATAGAAACTGCATAAAACATTGCCTGGCACATCATAAGCACACGATGTTATTATTTGTTATTATTATTATTTTAATACAAATATTTCACACTAGAAAAATAGCCAAGGCTAATTATTTGAAGATTATCTAGTTAAATTTATTTTTTTTGTGTGTAAGTCCTCATGTATCTCATTCATTTATTCACTTAGCAAATATTTATGGATGACTTGCTCCAGGTCAGAGACTTTTCTAGGTGTCAGAGTTTCAGTCAAAACAGACAATGGTCCCTTGTCCTCATAACCTCACATTCAAAAAGAGAAGACAAACACGAATGTTAGAGAGTGATAAGAGCTAAGAAAAAATTAATTAGGGAAGTGGGTTACGAAATATTGGGAAACATTAAAACTGAAGACAGAGGAACCCAGGAGGGCTAAAGAGTTCATTGTGTTTTATAGGCACGTGTTCAATTGCTTGTCCCAGAAATAAACTCAACATAACCAATTTATTTTATAGATACAGTTAATAGGAGATGGACTAATACCAAAATTCCTATTAGTCCTTCAAAGTTATCAGTTTATTTACTGAAACTGTTCTTGGGCTTATTACCTTAGTTTCTTAAGAGAATAAGGACCTAGAGTTACTAAAACATTCTGAGTGTGTGTGTATGTATACATACATGAAATATCTAAATTACATATTGATAGCTGTGTCACTATTGTTTTGAAACTCTATATAATTAAAAAAAAAACTTGTATTTTGACATACAGGCCATTAGTTTGCTCCTTGTGCTCCAGGCTAAATGTTAAATTTATTTTTTAATTAGAATAAAATCATGGGTAGATTTTAATCTAAGAGTTTTCTCAGGGTGCTTTTACCTTTACTTTGCTACTTAACCAATCCAATTTGCAGCACAATCTTGTGCTCCCTGCCATAGGGAGACTTGTTGCAGGGAAGAAAGCAAAAATTGCATGTACATCACTTCCCTTATATATTTACATTCATTTATTTCTGAAATGCTTTTATGATTTTATGTGAGGGTTTCTCCACCAGCTAGGGCTGCACACCACTGAGTAGAAGCATGCTGAGGTGGCATTTAAGCCACAGAAGGATGGCTAGGCAGTATTCCTGGGGATGTAGAACTATAAGTATTGGTTCTGGAAAGCTAAGCAGAGAACCACTAAATAGTAAGGGCCTGCTTTCCTTAAAAATGAAGATGCTAAAAACCGGAAACATTCGAAATGTCCATTATAGACACATGCATGAGTAAACAAATTATACTATATGCATACTATATGCATATAATTGCACTCAGGAGCAATTACTGATATATGTAATAACCTTGATGAAAACATACACTTGTATTATGAGTGAAAGAAGCCATATACAATAGAACACATATCCTATGATTCCAATTGTATGAAGTTCTAGAATAAGAAAAAATAATGTATTGTGGTAGAAATCAGATTACTAATTGCTTGAGGAGGAGGTGGAGAGAAAAGGGCATGAAGGGACTTTCTGGGGTGACGGCAGTGTTTCGCATTTTGATCGTGTTATTCTACATCATTCGTTTGTCAAGAATAATCCAATTGAATCCTTAAAATGTATGCATTTTATGTTATGTAAACTATACCACAATAGCATTAAATTTCAAAAACTAAAATCAGCGGTTGCAATGATAGACTGGAATGGAAAGGATTTTCTTCTTTTGTTTTTCTGACATACTCAAGCCTCAACAAATCAATTGAGAAAGAGCTTCCCATAGTGATGAAATGGAAATACCTACAGTTGGGTGGGGACTTATAAGTAGAATGGAAATAAATTATAGAAATGATCAGTTTGCCAACTAAGATATATACCTAGAAAATAGAATTATGTAAATAGTCTATTACAAAGATAAAATCATCATAAAATAAAGTAATGGAACCGTCCAAAGTAGTGTTTCAAAGGAAGCATATTGATTTAAAAACCTTCACATAAGAACTAACTGTGATAGCTTGTCTGTGCAACAGTATCATTTAAAACAACAGTAGGTAATATGAAAAGCTCTTACATAGAAGGCAGAAGATTCCTGTGCTTGTGTTCTGGTTGTGCCATTTTCAATCATGAGAAAGCCACTTTCTTTCTCAGTTTATTTATCTATTATTCTTTATAATGTTAGGGCTGTTAGGACATGGTGATTAATACATCTTAGTGACAGCACTAACTGACTATAGCATGTTATTTTATTTTTCCTTTGTCTAAAATCTTCTCTTTTGTACAGCTTATCAGCATGGACTTTGAGGTCCAATAGCCCTGAGATCAAATTCCATTCATTATCTGTAGGTCTTGGACAATTTATTTAACGTGTCTCTGCTTCTCTTTTCTCAATCTACATGTTTGTGTGCAGGAGTGGGGGGCACTTATAATCGGTCTTACTTTCTAGGATGGAAGGATATGGGTAAAGACCATGCCACAGTGCTTTCCACCATAAGCTGTATACCATAAGCAAGGTAATGCCAAAATATACTTCTTCATAAAGTGCTTCTGAAATTTTCTTATGCTTTATTTTATGGCCTGTCATGACAAGTGTACAAGTTAAACAGGTTAAATAAACATCGATTCCATTTTATGAGTAAGAAGACAGGATAAACAGTTGGTTCAGAGACTTGGCAAATACATGTTGCATATCTTGGGTGAGAAGCCAGCTTCCACCCTCATTCAATACAGTCATGTGCCACATAATGATGTTTTGGTGAATGATAGATCACATAGATGGCAGTGGTCTCTTAAAATTATAATGGAGCTGAATTTCCTGTAAGAAATGGAAGGCTATGTGATTCAGGGGGAATTTTTTTTTTTTCTCTGACAGTAGCCACATCTGAGGGGCTTGTCAATGGATTTGCTTTTACACACAGCACCTGAATTTTGGGTGCACAGATTACATCTCAATCAGTTAGTCACTGACCTGTTTCAACACAGAGGGGCCTGTTCCTTCAGCACTACATATTCAGAGAGTGCTACAGGCCTCCCAGATCTAACATTATGGTTTTCAGTGTACAATTGCCATAAATTATTTGTCGACGATCTAAGGTCCCGCACACAGACACAGGTCTACAAGAGCAACCTTAACAAACGTGAAGTGCCACTGCCACTTCAGTAAAATATTTCTGTGTTAGTGTGGAGCCAGCCCATCCCTGAACTTTGGAAGTATTTTCAGCTGGTAATGATGTAAAGCATTATATGTTTTATTTCTTCCATCAGGTCAGTGTCAGAGAGAGCCCTTTGTGCCAGATAGGGTCAATAAAACAAAAACTAATTTATAAAGTCAAAATATTGAGTCCTCAGTTCTACACCCTGACCATATTAAATGTTCTCTCTTTTTTTTTTTTTATGAATGCCACAAAGTTCCTCAATCTGACCACTGCTCTAACATGCAATAGCCAAAAGCACATTGCCATGACAATCCCCCATATGTTTATCTCTTCATTTTGACTTCTTATTCCTACTGATCCTCAGGCCAGCTTTCACTCTCTCCTGACAGTTACTATTATGGTTTTCTATGCCTCACTCAGCCGATTTCTCTCAATATTTCCAATGTGCATGGAGCAGCATTGTTCTATTCCTGACTCTTCTGGAAAGAAGGAGGGGGAAGGCTTGTGAGATAGTGTTTATAAAGTCTATAGCAATGTACAGTTGTTCCAGGACTTCACATTCGCTCTCCACTCACTCACTGACTCAACCAGAGTAACGTCCAGTCCAGCAAATTTCATTCATGGTAAGTGCTCTATACAGGTGTACCATTTTTAAAATATTTTTAATACCTTTTCTATCTTTAGATATGATTAAATACACATACTTACCATTGTGTTACATTTCCCTAAAGTACTCAGTACAGTAACATGATACACAGGTTTGTAGACCAAGAGTAATAGGCTCTACCATGTAGCTTAGGTCTGTAGTAGGCTGTACCATGTAGATTCATGTAAGTACACTCTATGATGTTCAAACAATGACAAAATCACCCAACAATGCATTTCTCAGAACATATCTCATCCTTCAGTGAAGCATGACTATACCTGTTCCATATGATGTTCTACTCCCCACCCTGGTACTGCTTTGGGAAATATGTAGTATAAAAGCAGAGAAGAGGACTATGCACTCATTTTTATGGAACTGAAGGTAATTTAGGGAGGTAAAATACAAACATTGAAGAGAATTATAGTGAGAATAAATGAGGGCATAGATAAAAGTGCTGTATGATATCAGAAGACAGTCTAATATAACCTGGAGCAATCATGGAAGGCTGTATAGGCTGGCAAGACACACTTTGTAGCTGCAAGAGAAATCTTTTTGGGGTTGGTACTAAAGGAGAGAAGGTAGCTAACTTGTTGAGACATTTTTGTGTTCTAGGTACTGAGATAGGTCCTTTCACCCACTTAACAATCTTGGAAAATTGTTACTAGTGGCCCAATTTTAAAGATCAGAAATTGAAGCACAGAGTGGGTATCTTTCTCAGTAGCAGAGCCCATGAATATACAGTGTAATTAGAAAAAAAAAAATTTTTCAAAAAATATTTTTTTGCTCATATCAAAGGGTGTTTGGTTGGGATCAGCAGGAAGTAAGTTTTGAGTGATAGATTGGGTTAAGCATATGATAATTTACAACAGTCAGCTCAGTAAGGAATTTAAACTGATGAGGCAGGCAATAGGGTGCCAGTGTAGCTTCTTGAGTAAGAGAGTCATCTGAATATGCCCCTAAAGTAGCTATTTTGTATTGAGAGTTTATTGATAACTAGACCCTGGGATAAGTACTTGATCTACATTGGTTCTATAAGTGAAAACTTTTGAAAATATTGATATTCAGGCTTACTCCAGATTATTGAATCAGAATGTCCAAGGGGGAATGCACACATAAAAATAAACCTAGGTATTTTTGATGTATGTCTTATATTGAATATCACTGTTGAACGTCCTAATCTATTATCTCTCTGAGATCTCCACGTACCATAATATTGTCAATTTATTAGGACGTGCTCCTTGAGGTATTGTTGGTCCCATATGAACCAGAACCTAGGCCATGAGTGGCCTAGGTATCGAGACCAAGAGATAAGATAGGAGGACCTAGGAGTTAAGGTTGGCTGGGAAAAGAAGCTGCAGTGGTTGTAAGCTGGAGAGGAGTAGCAAAGAGCTTGTCTAGACTAGCAGGCAGCCAGGAAGTGTGTAGTCTTCATGCATCAGATTTATATACCAACGGAATTATGAAAATACTGACCTATGGAATCTATACAAGGTGGAAAACTGATCATATTGGGACCAAATCTTTGAAGAGGGATGAAAAGCTCTTGAATCCAGTGTGTCATCTACCAGCAGAAGCAGAAAGAATTCTCCAAGTATAGCCCCCAACGTCTTCTACTCAAAATAGGAACTATACCACAGAGGAAGTTTATAAACACACTAAAAACATAAGAATATATCGGCAGAAACAAGAAACTACAACTAGATGTTCTCAAGGATAAGCAAATGTTGGACTAAACAAATATAGAATATAGAATGGCAGTGTGTGAAGAGTTCGAATAAAGGAAGCAAAAGGCAATTATTTTATAATAAGGAATAATCAGAGCAATTTAATAAAGGGAGTATGTCAGTTGCAATTAATAGTGGCTAGGTTAAAAGGAAAACATGTAAAGTTTGTGATAGCATAAGTGATCTGGAGAATATTTTCAAACAATTTATCTAGAATGCAATAAATAGAGATGATTAGCTGGTAAATTTGAAAGAGGAATTCAGAGATATGAAGAATGGAATGAGAAGTTATAAGATATACCTGACTAAAATTCTAGAAAGACATAATTGAGAAAATGGAAGAGAGAACAATATTACAGAAAATTTTCCAGAGCTGGGAAAAATATGAGTTCACTGAATTAGGAAACACAATGAAATTCAAAGAAGATAAATCCAAAGAATAACTGCTTTATAGCAGCCCTGTGAGTGAGACATTGTTATGAAATGAATTGTGATCCACACACACAAAAAATACACGTTTAAGTCCTAACCCACCGTAACTCAATATGTACCCTTATTTAGAAAAAAAGGCCCTTGCAAATGCAATTAGTTAAGATGAGGTTGTATTGGAGTAGAGTGGTCTCTTTTCCATTATAACCACTGTTCTTATAAAAATAAAAGAGACTGTGGAATAGAGACAGAGAATAACATGAAAACATTGGGGCCAAATCCTTGAGGAGAGATGAAAGCCACACAGAAGGAAGGCAGCAATATGATGATGAAAGTGGAGAATGGAGTTACACAACTGTAAACCCAAGAAAGTCATAGATTGCCAGGAGCAGCCAGAAGCTGGCAGAAAGAGTATGGCTCTGCTGACATCTGGATTTCAAACTTCTAAACTCCAGAACTACAATAGAATACATTTCTGTTTTAAGCCTCCCAGTTTGTGACATTTTATTACAGCAACCTTGGAAAAGGAATGTAGGCGCTGTTGGTTTTATTTTCAGATTAGAAAACAGTCTCAGAGAAATGAACTACTTGGTCAAGTGAGTGAAGAGCAATCTCAGCCTCACAGATTTATAATCTTATAGTAGGACAGAAACCATACGAGTTAGAGCAGAAGTCAAAAATTAGTGACCTGCAGTCTCCAACATTAGTAAAGATGTGTTTTCTTTGACCTTCAGCTATAATTTTCTTTTGGCATTGATTGTTTATCAGAAGTAAAAATTATGAGATTTCAAATGAAATTATGGGTTATAATCTTTTGCCTGAATTTCCATATAACAGTTATCTGAAACAGTCCATAATGCTACATTCCTGCATTCACATGTTCTCCCATTTTCCCTGTCCCCACATAACCTGATTAACTTATTTTTCTTGCCAAGTCTATAGAGTGTGTTTACATTGTCACCTCCGCTGGGGAGATTAAAGGCCAGCCTTTGTACTCAAACATTCTTAATAATATCAACGCTTTACACTGGTATAATTATTGATGTGATAGATATCCAACTCAAAGGTCAATTTCCCTACCTTTAAACCACCTGTATTGGAGAAGTTTTTAGATTTAATTTAATACTTGAAAACCAATATAACCTATTGAAAAGTGGACATCCAGTAATGTTAATTACCTTAATATAATTCATCAAGTTACTGTGACACTAGTAGAATATGAGAAGTACCATAAAAGAATCATTTTTATAAGAGAAAAACAGCATATTTTTTCAAGGAGTCTAACAGTAAAAATCACATCCATTTCAAGAGTAGAGGGAGAGTGGAGTGACATGCAGAATATATTGATTAAAAAAGAAATGAAATTTAAGGCATAAATAAGTTTAATAAGCAATGTAGTGTGTGATGTTAATTTGTACTATGAATCTGAGGAATCGTTATTATCACATGCCACAGTCCTTTAGCCCACCTGATTTAAGTAATACTATGGTGGTAGTTTCTTGCATGTGGCCAATGTCCCACATCAAGCCACTGTCCCTTGGGTTCTTTCTGCTTTACTGCCTGGAGATGTTCACCAAATTACTGAGGGCTGCTCAGTTGTGAGCATGTATAACCAGGAATTTGGGTGCAGGTAGGGGTCCTCCTCCGGGAGCAAGCTTCAACCAATGGAAGGCAGTAAGTAGTCAGTTGATAAATACCCTCCCCTCCCTGCCAATTACTCATCTTCTAGTAAGGTAGATTCTACATGATTTCAGAGGATCTTCCAGGAAGATTGAAATTTGGTTGCTAAGAACAGTAATGAATTTATTAAAGCAATTTTGGGGTGTGATTTTCTCCCTTTCATCTTCCTTTCCCACTCCCTTACTACGGCTTCCTGGGAACCTCTTCCAAATAAGCTACCTGCATCAAGTCCCCTAACTGTCTCTGTTTTCAGGAGCGTCTAAATTGAGACAATTGAGATCATCATCACCATCATCGTCAAAATCATTATCATCTTTATTGAGCACTTTCTTTGTGGAAAGTGCTATTAATTTCCTATATATATTACCTCATGTAATGCTTACTACGCTATAAGTAGTATTAACTCTCTTCACAGGTTAAAATCTATAGCTAAGATTAATTACACATATAATTACACACATAATAACAAGGATAAGGCAAAGGTAGATCTGAAAACATATCTAGGTTAGTTTAATTCCCAAAGTCCATTTTTAAACAGAATACTAGATTCCTTTATTTTTAATAACATGCATTTTAGTACAACCTTCCTACCTTACTTTTTAAAGTCTAAATCTATGTTCCTAATATGTCTTATCAGACTTATTCCCCCACTGTTCTTCACAATATTCATTAACTAACTTGAGACAAAACAAGCTGCTAAATAATCCCTAAAGTAGTTGTCTTGTCTGAATAGTCAGAATATAAGCTTTTTGTTTTTTTGAGTTTTGTTTTTGTCTGAGGGATCTCTACATATTTCTCTGCGATTTTTCTATTACTCCTGGAATAGATCATTAAATGACAGGTAAACTGCCTATGGCAGGGATATGTAGGCTTATTTTCTATGAATAATCAGAATCTAAAATAACACAGAGAGAAATACATAAAATAATATGCAAAAATCACTGTAGAAACTATGACACTCATTTCAGCTATATAAACTTCTTAGAGGTCTGCATATTGCATGGCCCCTTGCTCCTTTCATTTTGGAATTTACTGAAGTCTTGATATTGGTGATATCAATTCATAAAACCTGTCTAGAAAACTACTTCACTGAGATTAAAGGAAAGAGAGCAACAACAATAACAATTTTCACCTTGGGCTTTGCTAATTGAATCATCTGGGCCCCATAAAGAAATAATATCAGATATTCTAGTGATTTCTTCATTCACACATGCTTTTTCACGGAGCAGATTGTTTTTATTGCTGCCTGGCCACTGAAAAGAACCAAGAAAATTATGATGTAATCAATTTCCTATTTTCTTAATTGATCATAGTATTCTTTTTTCCCATTATTATCTTTCTACTGTTTCTACTACTTTCTCTCTCTCTCTCTTTTTCTCTCTCTCTCAATCAGCATCTGATAAAGTGTTGTGTGATTTTGTCACATGAGTATGTATGAATAAATAACTATTTGCAAATATTGCCCTTTTCATTACAGAAAATATCCTTGCTTTAGTTTTTTTTTTTTTTTTTCGAACTACTATCAAGAGAACATAAGAGAAAAAATCAGCATTAAATGCGCTCATCACCATATTGGTGGTCCATTAAGACCCAACTTACCATGAATTGCATCTTCTACTATAGTCATTTATGTAAGTTGTCAACAACATCTATTATGATACCATAAAGTCTTTACGATATCTCCAGAAACCAGTTAAGAAGCCATAATACCCTAGGGAAATGCAAAACCGAGAATAGCTGCACTGAAACGGTTAAGGAAAGCCGTTGCATTTCATCTGTGATAGTCTTTCCCCCAAGCTGCCACAGCTTGTAATGATTGAAAGAAAACACCTAACTTGCAGGTTCTCTCTCTAGAGTTTGGAATGTATATGTAACATTATGGCTGGGCAGGGAAGGGAAGAGGAGGGGAGGGAAGAAGAAGGAAGGGCTACCCAGCACCAGAGAACCTGCAGTACTGCAGACAGACACTAGAGGGAGGAAGACATTATGAACTCTTGAAAAAGAAACCAGTAAATTCCTCTCATTGGAAAATTACATACATAAACCCAGAGACAATGCATATCCAGAAAAGTTTAGAGAGACTCCTGGAAAATCTAGTGGTGCTGATTGTTGAAGGCCTTCCCTTATTCAAAACCACTTAATAAAAACTGGTATAGGTAGTTGTTTTTATAAATTGCCCAAACCCAGGAAAAGGTAATGAGGAATACAAAGAAACAAACATGGCCCAATCCAAGGAACAAAATAAATCTCCAGAAATTGACCTTAAAGAAATGGACATCTTGAGATTACCTGACAAAGAATTAAAAATATTTATCTTAAAAAAAGCTCAATGAGCTTAAAGAGAACACAGATACAAAACAAGAAAATAAAATCAAGAAAATGATGCATAAATATAACACTGACTACCAACACATAGAATTATAAAAAAGAATGAAACAGAAATTCTGGAATTGAAGAATATAATAACTGAATTGAAAAAAAAATACTAGAGGGGTTCGACATTAGTTTTGATGAAACAAGACAAAATCAGAAAACTCAAAGTTAAGTTTTTTTGAAATCATCGAGTCACAGGAGCAAATAGAAAAAAGAATGAAGAAAAATGAAGAAAGCCTAAGAAACTGATGGGAAAACATCAAACATATCAATATGCACATTATGGGAGTCCCAAGAGAAGAGAAAGAAAGGGCAAAGAGTTTATTTGAAGAAATAATGGCTGTTGCTGTCCAACAGGAATTGCAAAGCCCTACAGCCCCTAGATGGCTCTAAAGTTTTCACCAAAGTGGGATATTCAAGCTATGGTAATCTTCTCATAAATTACATGACTGGGCAGGTTTTTAGCATCTTGATTTGGTTATTTATAAGTTTATATTGTACATAGAGTTAAGAAAAATTATTTGTGGTATCTACAATGTGGTTCATAATTCTTATTACCTGTACACTCTATTTTTTACTCAATATCATGATTCTGTGTCTCTGTGAACAAAAGTAATAAAATGATTATGTTTACATGCAAAATTTATTATTTATTTACTCAGTGGCAAGCACTGGGCTTAGTCCTTTCCAAGTTCACTGAGTTCTCTCAGGTTCTCCGTGTGGATGGTGCTATTAATCTCATTTTATAAATGAGGAAACTGAGCTGGAGAAAGGTTAAGGATTTTTCAAAATGACCCTAGAGCTTATAACAGACCTGTCTTGACTTTATACTTGTGCTCTTGATTACTGAGCACACTGCTAGATCATCCTCAAAATGTGGTTTTTCTAAGACATTGTGTTTTTTCAAAGAAACTGTTTACATATGGAAATGGAGTCCTGATCCCAATCTCCTGTATCTTATAGATAAATACAAACTCTGTCAGTGGCATATACCTCTTCAATGGAGAAAAGCATTAAAAACTGTTACTTACTGTATTTAGTATCACTCCACAATGATTTTTTCACAACTTATGATTGACAAATTCAATAGGAAAAGAACCACATTAAGTTTTATTTTAACTTTATGAAAAGCTCATCAAAAATGCCCAAACCTGAAAAATCCAGTAAATATTTTGGTTTTAGTTCCTGGCACCCAAGCCCTTGCTACAACCTATGCTAAAAATTTTAGAAATTAGCATGAAATGGCAAATTATAAACACTTTTAAGACTTCTCAAAGATAATACTTTGTTATTTATTACTATATACACTAGGAAAACACAGCCTAGGCAAAATGAATGGCTATTTCCCTGTTCTGAAGGTTGCAGAGCCATGATGTACCATCATGCTATGGTTACTTCACAAACCATCATTCCTTAGGCAGCAAGCCACATCTTGTCCCACCCTTCGCATTTGGACTTGAAAGACTATATTTACTATCAGGACTTTCATGAACATTTTTTGAGGAAGCTTGGTTTCTGGCAATGGAATATCTGACCATGGATTTTCTCTAGTGTTCTCCCAGCAAGGAATGTTTGTTTATTACCTCGGGTAATTATTATAGATCTGGCTCTCAAAAACTAGCAAAAAGAGGAGTGCATTACAAAGAGGCAATACTATTTAAGACTCTGACTGAGAGCCTCATTTGTTTCCCAACATAGCAGAACATAGGGATTGAAAGCACCAAAGTGGGCTGTTACAGGATTGCAAGGGAACTGAAGAAAAAGCAAAGGGAGAAGGAGAGACATATCTGATTAAATTACATTCATCCATGGCCTTTGATGTTATTGATGGATTATCATTGGTTGGAATGGGGAGGGAGAGAATAAGAAATAAGCATTGTAACAGAATGAGAGATTTGTTAAAAATAGATGACCACTGGAGACATTGATTGGCTTTGACAGAAGCAGTCTCTTTTTCTCCCGCAATAATTAACAACTTGCCTCACTGAAGTGGCTTTGGGAAGTGCTGGTCTTCTAATACTTGTAGTCTACCAGAAAGCCATCTTCACTCTGTGGAAGGAGCAAAGGGTAATAAGAAAGGACCAGTTCAGATACTAGAACCTAGATCTGTGTCCTTAAGAGGACTGGTGATTGAGAGGATAGCCCTTAGAGAGCAGTCACAGACTAGCGCATTTAAGTGAACAATGTTACACAAGGTAAGAAGCAAAGGAATTGATTATAAAAAAAGAATCCAGAATGTGTAATTTGATGCAAATGTAATTAATTCATGCACACTTAATTTTTTACTCAGTTTGCTCCCTGACAATTCCACCATCACTGTATATCCTGGAAAGAACATTCATAGAAAGATGAGGGACTAGCTGGGAGGTAGGTAGAAAAAGAGCTTATGTCTTGTTTTTCAATACGTACATGGGTTTCTAGGGCTCCAGGAGGAATGAATTGTACATGTGCTCGAAGGATTCAGATTGAAGACATCTAGACTGTTTGAATGAACTCCAACAAATGAACTGTTACCTACATAGGACTGGAGATGAGCTATAATCAGCAGAGGGAACTAAGAAAAAACACACAGGCATAGAAACAAGAGAACATGCACTAAGGCCTCACGTATTAGAATGGGGTCTCAGGCTGAATGATAGGAAGCTTATTCTAAACTGACTAAACAAATGAAGATAACAGATACTGGGCTCAAGATACGGGGACTACTTGGACTTTAGGTTGAATTATTGGATCTTACCTTAGAGCAACCTCAATTTCCATGCGTGTTTGAGGTCTTTTCCATGGAGATGCATAATACATTTCTGGCAGGCCTAGCATCCATTCCTAATAACAAGGTCAATCAAGATTCGAGCCTTATCCATGACTGTGTCATTTTAATCTGTCACTTTGTTCATCTACTGGCTAATCACTCTGTTCTCTAATAGGTCATCCAGCAAGCCATTCATTGTACCTTCACTCACCGAATGGATAAACAGCCTTCTCTTCTGAATCAAGACTTTGTCTGTTGGAAGCACAATGATTTCTTAAGTAATGGACACAGCCCAATTTTCCTCTCAATTCATCAACAAGGAAGCTATCATTTTGGTCTTTCTCAACCAAACTTTTCTTTACATGAGGTTAAGTAGTTTGAGGAATGATCTAATACCTTTGAACCTTGAGACATCTACTCCATATAATTCTTTTTGATTCTAATATTATCCTCATATAGTCACTGAGTGAACTTGGAGACTTGATTTCATGATTTTTTCCTGAAAAGCAAAGGTCATTCTGCTATGACACACTCCAATTTTTCTTAAACTCTGAAGAGGTTTGACAAGCTGTTTCCTTTGGGAGAAACAGCTTCTAATATCCATCCTGTTCCCATTCTCATCCTTGGGTGATTCATGGCTTGAAATTCAGATAAGACTAGCAAAATAATAGCAGGATACCAATAGAGTCCCAGATTCTTCCTGGCCTTTACTTTTTATTCCAAAAATGCTGTAATAGGATGGCTGAGCTCTTGCCTTTCTCCTCCCATTCCCCCTCTACCTCAAGGCTGTTCACTTAAACTTCACCAAGCTTAATAAGAAAGACAGCCCTTTCTCAAACTATCTCTCCTCTTAGGCTGGAAAAGACTCAGCAGCCATAGCTCCTCACACTCACCTTTGATGTGCAGTTGAAAAAGCAAGTAAATTGGCTGTCTTTTTATGTAGGGCATGTGCAGAGATTGCAAAATAATAATTACAGCTACCTATGTGTGTTTATAATTATTACTTCCTAATAAGCTTTTAATTATTTCTATTTCCCAAGATGTTTTCAAGACATTGAACCTTCGGTTGTAGAAGGAATTGTTCCCATAAAATATTTGCTTCACTATTCTTTGGGGAGTGAGAAGTGGGAGTGTAAAAGAAATTAGAAAGCACATACAGAGTTAAACATGTGCAATAAAGAAAAGGAGGGCTGGAGGAGGTAGATAAAGGGGGCCAAATCTATAGTGACAGAAGGAGAATTGACTTTGGGTAGTGAACACACGATGCAATATACATATAATTTATTGTTGCATTATACACTAAAAACCTATATAATTTTATTAAACAATGTACCCCCAATAAAGTTAATAGCAAGTAAATAAAAAAATAAGTAGATAGGTAAGTAAGTAAATAAATAAATGCAATAAATGACCTTCAATTTACTGAGGTTTAAAAAGAAAGGTAAACCACAGTATAGGATGTTTGCTGCCTAAATCAAATACTAAGACTTTTTTTTTCAATTGTGGTGAAATGCACATAACACAAAATTTACCATCTTAACAATTTTTAAGTGGCCAGTTCAATGGTATTATGTATATTTACATCACCACCATACATCTCCAGACCCTTTTCATCTGAAACTGAAATTATACCCATTAGATAATAACTCCTCATTTCCTCTTCTACCAGCCCCTTGCATCCACCATTTTGCTTTCTGTCTCTATGAATTGACTATGTTAGCTAGTTTATAAAATGAAATCATACAGTATTTGTCTCTTTGTGACTAACATTTCACTCAATATGATGTCTTCAAGGTCTGTCCATGTTGTAGAATGTGTCACAATTCTTTTCCTTTTTAAGGCTGAATGGTATTGCTGTAAGTACACATACACACCCATTTTGTTTATTTATTCATTTATTAATGGGCACTTGGATTGTTCTACCTTTCGGCTACTGTGAAAAATGCTGCGTGAACATGGATATACAAATATCTCTTCAAGACTCTGTTTTAATTTTGTGGATGTATGTACCCTGAAGTGGAATTGCCAGATTATAGGGTAATTCTGCTTTTAATTTTTTGAGGAACTGGTTACACTGTTTTCTATAGCTGCTGCACGATTTTACATTCCCACCAACAGTGCACAATGGTTCCAATTTCTTCACATTCCATCAATGACTGTTATTTTCTGTGTTTTTTTTTTTTGTTGTTGTTGTTGTTCATTTCGATGGTACCCATCCTAATGTGTGTAAGGTGGACTGAAACATCTTGACTCTTTTCCATTACGCTTTACCCAATCTGGGCCATCTCCAGCTACAGGAATGGTTTGTGTCCCTGTGAAGCAGTTTTTCTTTTAGAATGAAACTTTTGTTTTGTTTTGTTTTAATCTAAGGCTCTTCTTCTTCAGATGGCTTTCTTTTAAGGAATGCTGCATGGTAGAGACAGAGAATGCAGATTCTGAATCAAGAATGGTCGAACTAACATTTTAATTGCTGATCTTAGGCAAGGAATTTAACTATGCCTTTGTTTCCCCACCTGCCAAATGGGTTCCATGGTTATCTTGCATTGTAGTATTATTCTATCTCTTTAATGAATATTTACCAAGTTATTAAAATAGTATCTGGCATAGAGAAAGCACTCAATAAATATCATTGTGTGTTTCCGTACAACAAATCCTCTTCATCTTAATAATTAATTCAACACAAATATTCAACATAAATATTTACTAAGGACCAATTCTACATACCAGACACCATTATAGATGCTGAGGATATAATAATGGCCAAAACAGACAAAAATCCCTGCCCTAATAGAATTTATTTTATAATGAAAGAGACACAAATACTCATTAAATGCATACAAAATACTTTGTTTCAAGAGTAATACATGCAAAAAGAAGAAAATAAAAATGGGTGACAAAATCTTTGGGGGCATTGAATTATAGATTGAGGGTTCATAGAAGACTGCAATGAGAAATTTACTGTTCTTTTAACACATATTTATATATCTCAGAAGTAAACTCCACGTGGCTAACTGGTTAACCAACACATTTGTCTAAAACTCGAGTAAAATCTAGACATAAAATGCAGATATTAGTCCTCAATACTTATCAATGTTTCAGTGATTAAAAGAGAAAAGTTCTCAGAAGACTTGAGGTATCACATTTTTTGCTAATAACTTATATGTTTGACATAATTTGAGTATATTAGAATCTGGGCTAGTTGCCACTGTTTAAGTGACCACGAGCCAAGAAATGTCCCAAATGAGTGAGGCAGGTTGGAGTGGAGAAAGGTGTGCCCACCTAATGAAGCTAGTCTTCTTTGAAGGACTAGGGCTCCTCAGACCCAACTGATTTTACCCAAGAGAACAAAGATGCAGTTTACTCTAATTTACATTTGTTTGTACTATACCTCTCATTAAAATTTTTTATTCTGCTGATTTACTATTGTTTTATAACACTGTGCAGATTAAAGAAAGCTTACCTGTGGTTCACATTTGATCTGCAGGCCACATATTTGTCTTCTGTGTTCTTGGTAAAGCATTGCATTTATTTTCTTGGGAATAGAACACTTAGTCTTTGCAATGTGTAGTACAAAATTTTGTATATTTTAATTTATGGTTTTCTTAAAATATTTTTTACTTTCTCTTCCTATTTCTCCAATCAAGCTTGTAGTAGACCCTATTTCCTATTGCCATAGGGAATAATTTTGGCAAGGCAGAAATTAGAAATGACCAGAAAGACACCGGGATCTGGAGAAAGAGAAAGACAAGGCACAAAAAGAATGGGAATGTTGCCATGGAAAACAGAGAAAACTGTCCTCAAAATAAGGGAGTTTTCTTCTCATGGACTGGGAGAAGAGGTAGAGGAGTTTGAGTTTCCCAGTCAGCCAGAATAGCATGCTACTTTGTGGTACCTCCCTGAGGTAGTGTCCTGACCACAATCAACAGCCAAATCATACCTCTAAGAAGCAAAACTCTAGATACCAAGATTCCCAAACTCACCCTTTATCCTAAGTATTCTGGAAGCCCAGGAGAGAGCTATTAGATATGAGAGTCCATTGCTGGCTTTATAAATGAAAATATCATTTGAATGGAAAAGATAGGATTTTTTTCCTCATTTTACTAAAGACCACTCAAGAATACATAAATCTGGTAAGACTCCAAGAAGAGGATGAGGCTCCTATAATAACTAAAATTGGATCTATTCACCACTCTATCTGGATAGAGTCTTGGATTCAGAATATAATTTTGATTAAGATATAATGGTTATAAAATAAACGAATGATTGACTGATAAGTAATGTTTTAAATGGCAAGTAAGGAATTGAAAATTTAAATCAGACCCATGTTCGATTTCTGGAATTTTGTTTGCCACTGACAATTTAGATTTGTGTTGATGGTAATGGTGTGAGTGCAGAGAGTAGCTGTAACATAGGAGGAAGAAGGTCCCTAATGGCAAACTCCACTTGTGTCATTTATAACTTAAGAAATCCAATCTTTCATCTATAATTCCTCTATATATTCTTATATTAGAATAGATCTAATGAATATATCTTAATGAGAAC
>NW_011888920.1:1816454-1818136 GCF_000151845.1 Pteropus vampyrus
TCATACCTCTAAGAAGCAAAACTCTAGATACCAAGATTCCCAAACTCACCCTTTATCCTAAGTATTCTGGAAGCCCAGGAGAGAGCTATTAGATACGAGAGTCCATTGCTGGCTTTATAAATGAAAATATCATTTGAATGGAAAAGATAGGATTTTTTTTCTCATTTTACTAAAGACCATTCAAGAATACATAAATCTGGTAAGACTCCAAGAAGAGGGTGAGGCTCCTATAATAACTAAAATTGGATCTATTCACCACTCTATCTGGATAGAGTCTTGGATTCAGAATATAAGTTTGATTAAGATATAATGGTTATAAAATAAATGAATGATTGACTGATAAGTAATGTTTTAAATGACAAGTAAGGAATTGAAAATTTAAATCAGACCCATGTTCGATTTCTGGAATTTTGTTTGCCACTGACAATTTAGATTTGTGTTGCTGGTAATGGTGTGAGTGTAGAGAGTAGCTGTAACATAGGAGGTAGAAGGTCCCTAGTGGCAAACTCCACTTGTGTCATTTATAACTCTTAAGAAATCCAATCTTTCATCTATAATTCCTCTATATATTCTTATATTAGAATAGATCTAATGAATATATCTTAATGAGAACAGTAATCAAATATAAGGTTTTTTTCCTTTTCCAGAAATTTGTTCCTATTCTCATCTTTGGAGTCAAATAATCCTTGATTCAAGTATACTTTTTCGTTGTATAATGGTGAATGAGTCAGTTAACTTAAACCTCAGTTTCTTATCTGTACAATTATCTCATCTTTGTTATTTTCATTATCTAGATTTGTTTTGGAAATTTAGTATATTTTGTATAAAGTTGTTGACCAGTCATAAATGAAAGTGATAGTTATATTAGCAACAATATTGAAGGTATCCTCATACCTTACATTTCTTCATAAAGTACTTCTCAGTTCTTCATATCCTTATTTTATTCTCTTTTTAAAATATCTCTCTATGTTAACACAAAATAGATCTCTGTTTCATAAAGAAGATATTAAGTATCAGTGGTACAGAGACTTGCCTCGCATAAGGCCGCCTAACTCAGTCCTGAGCTCTGTGCGATGTGTTGCTTGCTCCCCATCCTTGCACTGTGATGGGAAATGTGGAGAACAGGAGCAGGTAAGATAGGACTCAGACTAAACTTTTTATTCCATCATCTGATCTGGATTATGATAATCTTCAATTTATTCTTAAAAACTGGAGCTGTTCTAGGTTATCAGTGTTGGGAATGTGGTGTGGTTGCTAGATTAGGATTCCCAGTAGAAGATTCTTGCCATGATTTCTCTCCAAGACACCATGAGATTAAAACAATAAGAAAGCAACCAATGGAAGTTTAAAGTTTGGGGAAGGAAAAGAATGATTTCTATGCTAATATGTCTTAAAAGAACTCCAGAAACACTAACTTTGGACCGTATGAAACACTATAGTGGTATTAGTGGAAATACAGTTTATTCAATTCAATTCATTCAGCAACTCCTCCTCTCTACTCTCCAGACTACTCTATCTTGCTTCTAATGGGAAACTGATTTTCACAATAAGGAACACAATAGGTACCCCATTATTTTTTCTCTTTTTATTGAAATACAAAATGATTTTAAAAATTGTATTGAACTGACAAATTTCCTTTAGGAAGCAGATTTACAAGGACTGGACTCCTGTGATTTCCTGTA
>NW_011888920.1:1818186-1820105 GCF_000151845.1 Pteropus vampyrus
TAGTATATTTTGTATAAATTTGTTGACCAGTCATAAATGAAAGTGATAGTTATATTAGCAACAATCTTGAAGGTATCCTCATACCTTACATTTCTTCATAAAGTACTTCTCAGTTCTTCATATCCTTATTTTATTCTCTTTTTAAAATATCTCTCTATGTTAACACAAAATAGATCTCTGTTTCATAAAGAAGATATTAAGTATCAGTGGTACAGAGACTTGCCTCGCATAAGGCCGCCTAACTCAGTCCTGAGCTCTGTGCGATGTGTTGCTTGCTCCCCATCCTTGCACTGTGATAGGAAATGTGGAGAACAGGAGCAGGTAAGATAGGACTCAGACTAAACTTTTTATTCCATCATCTGATCTGGATTATGATAATCTTCAATTTATTCTTAAAAACTGGAGCTGTTCTAGGTTATCAGTGTTGGGAATGTGGTGTGGTTGCTAGATTAGGATTCCCAGTAGAAGATTCTTGCCATGATTTCTCTCCAAGGCACCATGAGATTAAAACAATAAGAAAGCAACCAATGGAAGTTTAAAGTTTGGGGAAGGAAAAGAATGATTTCTATGCTAATATGTCTTAAAAGAACTCCAGAAACACTAACTTTGGACCGTATGAAACACTATAGTGGTATTAGTGGAAATACAGTTTATTCAATTCAATTCATTCAGCAACTCCTCCTCTCTACTCTCCAGACTACTCTATCTTGCTTCTAATGGGAAACTGATTTTCACAATAAGGAACACAATAGGTATCCCATTATTTTTTCTCTTTTTATTGAAATACAAAATGATTTTAAAAATTGTATTGAACTGACAAATTTCCTTTAGGAAGCAGATTTACAAGGACTGGACTCCTGTGATTTCCTGTAAAAGAGAGAGAGAAATGAGAGTGAGTAGGTATGGCAGTAGCTGCTCAGGGATAATTCTTGCAATAATGAGTAGTTTCAACATTATTATGTCTCAAATATGTCTGTATTAGTCCTTAATACATATGTATCAGTCCAAGAAAATAAAGAATGCAAGGAGGTGTTTGTAGTGGTTTCCAACCCCAAGCTTGCACTTACATGATTCTGAACTCGGGAGGTCTACACATCTCAATAGGAAGAGTGAAGTTTCATTCTGCTTGACTGATCAAATTTATGTTAAGATAACTAATTAAATAAGTATAAGGGGAAATAATTTGGGTGGGTAATTAATAGATGTAATCATTGAAACTTCTTTAGACTAAAAATTTGAAGTGCATTGTTACATTTAAACAAACTAAAATATCTCTATTACTCAATATAACAAAATTACTTATTGATGTAAAAAAAAGTGTCTACACTTATGGCACATATTTGGAAGGGTTTTGACTAGAGAAAATTTAGCGTATTAGCTTACATACTTGAAAGAATGACTCATCCAAAATTCTGCGCATGAAATTTAATCGCCTATGAGCTGCATTCTGTGATAAATGTTTGAATGTGAAAGCACTATCAACACAAGTAAAGATTATATGCTATTGTGCTTCATGCTAGTAGCAGATCGATCCTACTTATTAATATCTATATACTCAGTCAATCAAACAACTGGTTTCACTATGGCTAATTCTATCTTCTAAATTAGGGTCATCCCTGTGATGGATACCTTATTCATGTGTTTTCTTGAGTTAGTGTGCATGAATAAGTTGGTATGTAATCCGTATTTAAACCTTGCCTCTTGTGTTATAGAAAATATCCTTTGACTTGCTTGCCTTTGTTTATTTTTAATTACTGTTATTTTGGTGTAATTTGCACAGAATAACATTTACCCATTTTAGGTGTAAAGTTCAGTGTGATTTGAAAAGTCTACTTACAGAAATTTCCATTGTCTTACCAAGTCAAATTTCAGTCAGTTGCACCAGCTCCAAGCTCAAGGCAACCACTGATCTGATTTCT
>NW_011888920.1:1823005-1824965 GCF_000151845.1 Pteropus vampyrus
TTTTTTTAATATTACTAAGCTGATTTTTAATATTCTTTTAAAGTCTTTGTCTGCTAATTTCATTATTTTTTTGGTCAATTTATATTTAATAACTTTTTTTCTAGTGTCAAGTAACATTTTGACAATTCTTTGAACTTGCAGTAATTTTTTATATGCTGCCAGGTAGACTTTGAAATATTACATATTCATATGTTTCATTTTAAATAATTTTATTTAAAGAGTATTGACTTTTGTTTTGGAGAGATCTTAAGTTTATTCATGGATCATTTTTATTATTTCAAGATTTGTTTTTAAAGTGTTGCTAGGGAAGATGTAGAGTAGTTTTAGTCCAGGATTTTTTTTTAGTCCAACTACAAAGTCATAACCCCTCTGGTGTCTCTACTCATGTTCATTTACTCTGCCCATTTGGCATGGTTAAAATTCAAACATCTACCAATGCTGTGTAAACTGTGTCAAGTATTGACGTCCCAAATAGTGGTCCTATTCCTGGGCTCCTAGTCATCCTATAAAAATGGATGTTGATATTCATTCACAGACTCAAGAGGACTACTCTGTAGCTATTTGGAGGTCTTTATAAATATAGCTGTTAAGGGAGCTCACTTCTGGAATTTTTCACATTTCAGCTGCCTCAACATACTTGAAATCTGATTGAGGCCTTCTCAGCTCATTGATACTATCATATTTCAGTTGTTATTTCTTCTTTTACTGTATAACTGAAATTTTATCCTAGCCAAAAACTGTGCTTGGTGTAAGCAAAATTTTATGATTTACCTTATTTGTTTCCTTTCTCTTAGCAAAAGCAGTTCTGTACTTCCCATTGTCCAATATCTGAAAACAGCTATTTCAAATATTTTTCCTAGTTTTTTAATTATTTATGGCAGAAAGACAACACTAATACCAGTTACTGGTCCATGATCGAAGGGCAATATTTTATTTTTTATAGATATTAAAATGCAAGAATAAAAAAATAATTACAAAATACTGTATAGCTTATTTTGCATAACCTGTCACCACTCTGTTTCCTACTTTAGTCAAGTTCCTGATTCGTTAACATCAGCTATGGGTACTTACTAATTTTAATTGCCTGGAAAGAAGTAAAAATGTCTGGTCATAGTTTGTCTTTCAAGTGAGGGCATCTGGGTTTTAACACCTGGTTCTTCAAATGATTGTTGAACCTGAAAATTAAAAAAAAAAGCAAGCTTTGGGTCCTGCATCTTGTGTGGAAACAGAGAACCCACTGTACCACGGGCCAATACGATGATGGTTATGATTGAGGATATTTATAGAGATGTCAGGGAAGAAAATCTATCACAATCCCCAAAAGGAATCAAGCCCTTAATAATGCTGACAATTCCTCATTGACACCCCTGACTTGATACTCTAAGTCAGAGCTTAATCTTTACCTTTGAATAAATTCCCACTAAATCCAAGGCCCCAGTGTTATGGGGCTGCATTGTGTTTTCCCAAAATCCATATGGTTAAGCCTTAATCCCTAGTAACTCAGAATATGTGAAGAGGAAATGTGGACACAAGAAGAGACATCAGGAATGTGGGCGAACAGAGAAAAAGTCATATAAGGATACAGAAAAACGGAGGCAATCTGTGAGCCAAGGAGAGAGGCTTCAGAAGAAACCAACCCTCTCAACACCTTGATCTTGGACTTCTAGCCTCCAGAACTGCAAGAAATATATTTCTGTTGTTTAAGCCACCCAATTTGTGGCAGTTTGTTATGGCAGCCCTAGTAAATTAATATATTCATCAACCTCAATTATCCAATTAACTTTCTTGCCCATTCCCAGAATTGGAAAATAAATAAATAAAAGAGCATTATTGAAGGAGAATTGATGTACAATAAACTGCACATATTAAACTGAACAATTTGTATACTGGTAAATCATCACCACGATTAATATAATAAACATATCTAAAACCTTCAAAAGTTTTCTCATGACCTTTTTTT
>NW_011888920.1:1825015-1830492 GCF_000151845.1 Pteropus vampyrus
TGTATAGCTTATTTTGCATAACCTGTCACCACTCTGTTTCCTACTTTAGTCAAGTTCCTGATTCGTTAACATCAGCTATGGGTACTTACTAATTTTAATTGCCTGGAAAGAAGTAAAAATGTCTGGTCATAGTTTGTCTTTCAAGTGAGGGCATCTGGGTTTTAACACCTGGTTCTTCAAATGATTGTTGAACCTGAAAATTAAAAAAAAAAGCAAGCTTTGGGTCCTGCATCTTGTGTGGAAACAGAGAACCCACTGTACCACGGGCCAATACGATGATGGTTATGATTGAGGATATTTATAGAGATGTCAGGGAAGAAAATCTATCACAATCCCCAAAAGGAATCAAGCCCTTAATAATGCTGACAATTCCTCATTGACACCCCTGACTTGATACTCTAAGTCAGAGCTTAATCTTTACCTTTGAATAAATTCCCACTAAATCCAAGGCCCCAGTGTTATGGGGCTGCATTGTGTTTTCCCAAAATCCATATGGTTAAGCCTTAATCCCTAGTAACTCAGAATATGTGAAGAGGAAATGTGGACACAAGAAGAGACATCAGGAATGTGGGCGAACAGAGAAAAAGTCATATAAGGATACAGAAAAACGGAGGCAATCTGTGAGCCAAGGAGAGAGGCTTCAGAAGAAACCAACCCTCTCAACACCTTGATCTTGGACTTCTAGCCTCCAGAACTGCAAGAAATATATTTCTGTTGTTTAAGCCACCCAATTTGTGGCAGTTTGTTATGGCAGCCCTAGTAAATTAATATATTCATCAACCTCAATTATCCAATTAACTTTCTTGCCCATTCCCAGAATTGGAAAATAAATAAATAAAAGAGCATTATTGAAGGAGAATTGATGTACAATAAACTGCACATATTAAACTGAACAATTTGTATACTGGTAAATCATCACCACGATTAATATAATAAACATATCTAAAACCTTCAAAAGTTTTCTCATGACCTTTTTTTAAAAAAGTATTTATTTATTTTAATTAGTTTCGAGTATACAGTACATTGATTAGACATCTATATAGTTTATAGAATGATCCCCCCAATTGCACCTTCCCTCCCCTGGCCCTCCACCTAGCCAATATATTAATGCTAACTGCATTCCCTCTGCCGTGCTCCCCATCCCTGTGACCAACAATCAACTACTAATTTGTACTCCTTTGACCCTTCACCCCATTCTCCCAGTCTCCAAAACCCCTCCCCTCTGTCCGTCACTAAATTGTCCACTATATTTTTGAGTCTGTTCTTGATTAGTTTGTTCTTTTTGTTTCTTAGATTCTACATATAAGTGAAATCTCATGACCTTTTGTAATAGCGTCTTCTCCCAACTGCTTCACCTCCATTTCCCAGCAAGTAATAATATGCTTTCTGTTAATATAGATTAGCTTGTATTTTTTAGAATTTTACATAAATAAAATTATACAAGAGGTATAATTTTTATATTTTACTGTTTTTACTCAGCATAATTATTTTTAGTTTCATCAATGAAGTTATATGCATTAATAATTTATTCATTTTATTGCTGAGTAGTATTCAACTGTATGAATACAACATTCATTATTTGTCCTTTAAACTGTTAATGAATATTTGTTTTCAGTTTTGAGCTATCGCAAATATAGCTGTTAAGAATATTCATGTTCAAGTATTTGTAAGACCATATACTTTCATTTCTCTTGGGTAAATACATAGAACAGAAATGGTTGGGTCATGTGGAAGGTGTATGATTAGCCATTTAAAAGCCTTTTCAAATATTTTCCAAAGTGAATGTGCCATTTTACATTGTCACCAGCAGTGCATGCAAGTTTCAGTTCCCACACAAACACTACAACATTCAGTGAGCTCAGTCTTTTTAATTTTATCCATTAAAAAGGTATTCATTACTAATCATTTTAGTTTTAATTTGCTTTTTTCTAATGACTTATGAACACCTTTATGCACACTAATTTACTATGAATTTTTTTGTGCGTAAAATGTCCGCTCAATATTTTAGTTGTAAAAAAAATTTTTTTAGTCGTTTCAGTTTTATTTTTTTCATATTTGAGTATTGAGAGTTCTTTTTATTGTATATTATGAATAAGAGCTTTACATGTCATAAAACTTTATATCTTATGGATAAAAGTTCTTTTATATTATGAAAAAATTAGATATTTTTCCAATCTATAATTGTCTCTTCAATCTCCTAAATATGTCTATAGAAAAGAACATAACTTTATTATTGTCAAATATATTATTTTAGTGGATTGTGCTTTTGATGTCATGTCTAATAATTGCATAATCAATGTCACAGAAAATTCTCTTCTAATTTTTTTCTAGAGGATTTATAATTATAGGTTTTATATTTAGGTCTCAAGTGCTTTTGGGGTTGATATTTTATATGGTTCTAGTGTGAATAGTTCACTATTTTTACATATGGATATCCTATTGTCCTTGTGCCAATTGTTGAAAATATTCTATTTTCTACTGAATTGCTTTAATAATTTTGCCAAAAATCAGTTTTCCATGTATGTTTGAGTCTATTTCTGTACTCAAAATTTTTCTCAAAATTTTTTTCCAAAATTTTTAATTATTTTTTTTTTTTTTTTGTCGATGGTACAGAAAAGTTGGGGAGGGGGGAATATTACAGTGAACAACAGTATGTTCACCTTTGATTGTTTACATTTTTCTATATTTTCTTTATTTCTTTCTCCAAGTTTTTTCTGTGTGCCTCACCCTTTATTCCCACCCCCAATAGTTGTATAGCCTTCATTTCTTGAAGATTTTCTATGTGCTAGGACCTATGCCAGGGGATTTGTGTGGAACATCTCATTAAATCCATACTTCAACCCTCCCAGACAGGTGTTACTATATTTCCCATTTTTACTGAAGAGACAGGCATAGAGATGTGTCATTCCTGATCTTAGGGTATAAACATTCAATCTATTGCCATTAAATATGGTATTTGTTGTAGAATTTTCATAGATATTCTTCATTACTGTAAGAATGATCTCCTCTTAAGTTGCCAATAATCTTTTATAAGGAAGGGATGTTGGATTTTGTCAAATGGTTGTTCTGTGTCTATTGAAATAGTCATTCTATTTTAATTTCTCCTTTGATCCATATGTTGTTTTGAAGTGAATTATTTAATTTTAAATATTTGGGGATTTTCTAGAGACCTTCCTGGTATTACAGTTGTTGTACTTTATATCCCCATGGCTAATTTTATAACTAGCAGTTTGTACTTCTTTATTCCGTTCACCTTTTTTGCCCATACTCCACCTCCCTCCCATCTGGCAACCATTAGTTTGTTCTCTGCATCTATGAGTTTGTTCTTTTTGTTTTGTTTGTTTATTTTGATTTTTAGATTCCACATATAAATGAAATTATACATATTTGTCTTTCTCTGTTTGACTTATTTCACTTATTTCGCTCAGTATAGTACCATCAACACAGGTTTATCTGTGTTGTCTCAAATGACAAAATTTCATTATTTTTTATGGCTGTACCACATCTACTTTATCCATATATATGTACCACATCTACTTTATCCATTTATCTTTCAATGGATACCTAGCATTATTTATAACAGCCAAGATATGTAAGCAACCATCCCAAATTCTTGTCCCTTATGACAAGAATTACTCAGATTCTTAACTCAGATTCTTTTTTACTTATATTCCACTCCCTGCCATCTCTCTTCCATTGACCAGTAAATACTTTTTATGCCAGTCAAAAACACCACAAATTGCCCTATGACACCAAACTTTCACTTTACAGATAAGATGACTATATCTAACCTAGAACTTTTCTCCTATTCTCTCTCACAGAACCCTGTTACCCTTTTCCCTAGAAATTTGAAATTATGTATTTGAATAATATGTTATTTTACTATTATATCTCTTATTAAAACAGTGATCTGCAATCTTTTGGGCACCAAGAGTAGATTTACCAATGAGAATCTAATGCCTGATGATTTGAAGTAGAGCTGAGGTGATGATGCTAGTGCTGGGGAGCAACTGCAAATACACCTCATTCATCCACCACTCACCTCCTGCTGTGCGGCCTGGTTCCTAACAGGCCACAAACTGGTACCAGTGTGTGCCCGGGCCTTTGGGGACTCCTGTATTAGAATATTAGCTATGAAAGCAGGGACGGTGTCTTTGTTTGTTTGTTTGTTTGTTTTTATTGTTTTATTGTTTTATCAGCATCGGGCTGGCCTAGATCCTATTTATAAAGAAAACCAATAAATATTTATCAAAAATACATTTTATAGCAAAATTTTTCCATAATCTGAATATTTAAGTAAATATTATTCCATATCATATGTTATCTTTATAGGCCATAATTTTCTCTATAATATTTTGTATTTAATATTTCTCTCCTTTGTCTCTCAAATTTTTAATCTTTTGAATGCAGAAGTTTAGCATGTATTAACGCTCTTTGCCTATTAAATCTTAGTACTTTGGAAATGATCAAAATGGAAGATGAGCCACAGTTTGAATGATATCCTATAATTTATGTAAAATATGTAGATGGATTATCATATACATTGGTTTTGGCTTAGATGAATAAATAAATAGTGTAACAGGTAACATGGTACTTACCATCATAAATATTTCTGTCAGGTGAAAACACCAAGAATATTTTTGAACATGACTTATGAGTAGTGCGATGAAGAGAGAACCACTCGTTCTTCTCCGAGAAACATCTGTGCATAAAGGAAATAAATTTTAAGTTGCAGTCTTCAGCCTTTAAAGAAAAGTCATAGATTGAAAATATCTCTAGACAGATTTAAGCATGTAGGAAAAATAAAGATTGATTTCTGTACTTGGCTTTATATACCAACATGGTGGACTTAGATTGAACCATGAAAGATAAAAGTTATAGAACCTCAGATGAGGAAATAGAGTTCTAGAACCATAGTTCTAGGGTTCAAAATATAAGCGACATGTTTAAATTGATACTGTAAGTCATATTTTCTAGTAAATATTTTCTCACTTAATTTTGAAAATTTTTCAAGGGCAAATGGCTAAAAATTGATGGAGCAGTTATTGAACCAACATGTGGCTCAGAACATGCTTCAATACTACATCATTGATGCCCTCTTCAGAAAAGAGGCTGGCCATCAGGTAACGCTGGGATTGCTCCCTCCTAGATAACAATAGTTGGTCCAATTCCTAGATCAGTCATGAACAGAGACTGCTTTTGCTAAGATCGCCATGTTCTGGTTTTTCAGTAGCCCATACCTGAGCACAAAAGTGTACATGTTTCTGACTTTGGAATCTTCTGAAGACCTCAATAGTATAACTTCTCTATTGCTTTATTGGTTTAGCTAAAATAGCCTGAACTTCATAGTCAAACTGACTTGAATTCATATCTGAATACTACCAGTGTTTATCCAGTCAATTTATATGATTTTTGTAAGCTTTAGTTTCCTTATCTGTGGAATGAGATTATATATATATTTTTTCTCATATATATTA
>NW_011888920.1:1830682-1832334 GCF_000151845.1 Pteropus vampyrus
ATATTAAGTGAGAATAAACTTTTGCTTGAGCATTTTAGAAATTCTATCTGCCTCTGTCCAGTGCTGGGAATTCTATTCTCTACTATACTATCTTCTTCAATTTATATCACCTTAAATATGATAGTTTTGGGAATTGAATCTCTAAAACTCTTTCCTACCTTTAGGTTGTAATCTCACTTTACCAGATGCTACAAGTTATTCGATGATCTTTTAACAATATTTTATACTTAGATTTCTCATTTTAAAAACTAGAAAGTATACTTTCCACAAGAGAGCTCACATTCTCTTTTTCTCTGAAAAATTTTCTCAGCAGTGAAAGCAATGCTATTACACATAATAGACTCACTAAACCAATACTCCTGTGTGCCTACTGACTGATCACTTAGAGGATATATAAGACTGGAATCTGGGTGGTCGTAGAACCAGAAGGAGACTGGACGATCATGAACGAAGCTATAAAAGAAGGCTGCAGTAACTTGGATAGGCTCTTCATTTATTTATAAATGCCTGTGAAGATTTTTAGCCTATCTTCTTTTCTGGGATATTGGGCCAAATCATGTAGACAGGCGGGTCTTATCCCCACAAATCCTTGCATACAAATGAAAGACACATACGTGGGGTTGAGGAGCAGAAAGCAACAAAATCTTTCTCTACATGGGTCTTATTGTAGGGAGCTAAAGCTCCCCAAATTCAAAAGAGTGCATGGTTTATCTCGGGAGGCCTGCTTGCATAAAAAGGAAAAGGCTGGTTCTGTGGAATTCCAGGAAGAAGAAGCTTAAGTATAGATAAAGGGAGTGTCAAAGGGAGTGTCAAAGGAAGTGTCGATTGTACCTTGATCTTCAGGATGTTACTTTAATTATGTTATCTTGGGAGACCAAAAGGAACAGATTATGTATAAAAAGAAGGATAAGAAATAAACTCGGAGAGACAGTTGTGAGATCTGTTCTCCCTCCTGCACCCTGTCTGTCTTCTCTTTTTTCTCAGTCCCCACTCCCCCATTCAGGTATCCGGTTTGACTTGGTCGGCTGACTTCCGACATCTTATGAACACCATCATCCTTCAGGTCCTCTGGTCCTTCAGAGCTGTCTGCTGAGGGCACTGGAGAGTCGCTGACCCAGACCTCTCCACTGTTTGCTGAGGGGACACCATCCTGTTATGTTATTCACTCTAAACCCATTTTAGTAATCTTTTAATGACTAAATAAATAGGAAGCCCTCAGTTAAGGTGTCCTAATTAATTGCGCACACACACACACACACACACACACACACATAGGCACATGCACACACACACAGACTCACACACATAGTATAAGCCTAACACAACATTATCTCTATTCACATTTAACAGGCTGTCAATGAATAGCGACCACCATCTAGACCTCGACATGCCTGTTGTTCAGGGATAGTAATCGTGCCAAAAACTATTATTGACTATTCTTAAGTAAAGTAACCAGTTTCTGATTTAATAATAATAAATAACAGTGCAAAGTCAAGAAAAGGAATATCTGCTTTATTCAACAACAAATATAAGATTCTAAAACAATTCTTCCCTTTCCTTCCCCATTGCTGTTTTTTTCTTCTAAGCCATTCCTCAAGTGATATAGTTATATTAAAGCTTGAAATAAAATATTTATGATAGAAAGCAATGTC
>NW_011888920.1:1832384-1843193 GCF_000151845.1 Pteropus vampyrus
CACACACACACACACACACACACATAGGCACATGCACACACACACAGACTCACACACATAGTATAAGCCTAACACAACATTATCTCTATTCACATTTAACAGGCTGTCAATGAATAGCGACCACCATCTAGACCTCGACATGCCTGTTGTTCAGGGATAGTAATCGTGCCAAAAACTATTATTGACTATTCTTAAGTAAAGTAACCAGTTTCTGATTTAATAATAATAAATAACAGTGCAAAGTCAAGAAAAGGAATATCTGCTTTATTCAACAACAAATATAAGATTCTAAAACAATTCTTCCCTTTCCTTCCCCATTGCTGTTTTTTTCTTCTAAGCCATTCCTCAAGTGATATAGTTATATTAAAGCTTGAAATAAAATATTTATGATAGAAAGCAATGTCATAATTAATAGGTTGGGTTTATAAAGACATAAATTATAGTAAAATTCAATCTAAGTGTACATTTAACTATTTTTGATAAACATATACAGTCATGTAACTACCACTGCAATCAAGATATAGAATAACCCTTTCGTACTCTGCCTCTGACAGTCACTGACCTGATTTTGCCTTTTTCTTATGCCATATAAATAGAATCATATACTATATAGACTTTGGAGGCTGGCTTCTTTCACTTATTTAGCATTGTATTAAATTTTGATCTCTTACTATCATGTGAGATAATTCTCAGGTCAGAGATCATAAAATTTTGATTAGCAAATATTGAAATTAAAGCCATTTCAAGCCAGATATTAATAATTTTACATAAAGATAATTTAGAGTTAACATCAATATCATCATCACTTGCTATGGTTCACAAAGAGTGGATGGCATTTATATTTATTTATATACCAATTTCTTTATTGTTGCCACTAAGTAGTCTTGCCAAAGAAATATATTTGGTATAATTACGGTAAAGTGAGGCACAGGGTTTTTACTAGATATAAAACACCCAGTATGACCCTGCGTGACACACACCTCCCTGTCCTCTGCACCCCACCAGAACTCACCACCTCTGCAGGCCTGGATGATGATGACCTTGGGTTTATCCCTAAGATGGCAGCAGTTTCGATTGTTGAAAATCTGGAATATGGTGTCATAAGATAGCACATCTGACTTTCCATCATTATGCATAGTTCCACAGATTCTATCCAGAATGCCATGAAACATGAACACCAAGAATGTGCTATCCGAGGACCTGTGCTCTGGGCAGGCAGCAAATGTCTTTAGCACTAACTCCATGGCCTAAAAGAGAGTAAACTTTTAAATATCAGATCATAATGCCTACCCTTTGTACCACTGATGCTTTGAGGAATAGAAAGAATAAATGACAACTGCCTGGCACTTTCCAGTGACTGATATATAGAAGAAGGTACTCAGAAGTGGCCGTTGTTATGTTATTTCATTGTTGTTACTGTTAATGTCACAGTTCCTAGAATAATTCTGGCAAATATTTTACAATATACATACTATAATATTTATAATTTTAACCATTCATAAGTATACAATTCAGTGGTATTAAATATAATTACAGTGTTCTAAAAGCATCACCACTATCTATACACAAAACTCTTTCATCATTTGCAACAATATCTCTGCACCTATTAAACAATAACTCCCCCTTATCCCCATCTCCCAATCCCTGGTAACCTCTCTTCTATTTTCTTTTTCTTCTATTTTCTTCTATTTTGGTGACATTTCATGAAGTTGTTTTTAAATCTGATGTCATGAAGATATTTTCCAATGTTTTCTGCTAAGAGTTTTATAGTTTGAGCTCTTAAGTTTAGATTTTTTATCTATTTTGAGTTAATTTTATATATGGTGTAAGGTTAGGATTCAACTTATTCTTTTGCATGTGTATATCCAGTTTTCCCAGAGCCATTTGTTGAAAGACTGTCCTTTCCCCTTCCAATAGTTGTGGCACCTTTGTTAAAAATCAATTAACCATACATATCATATGATGGTTTATTTCTGGATGCTCTATTATATTCCATTGGTCTACATGTCTGTCCTTATATCAGTACTATATTAATTCCTATAAGCTTTGTAGTACATTTTAAAGTAGAGAGGTATGAGTCCTCCAACTTTATTCTTTTTCAAGATTGCTTTGCATATTTGGGGCCCCTCACAATTCTATATGAATTTGAGAATTGGCTTTTCTATTTCTGTGAAAAAAAAATGGCTGTTAGAATTCTGATAAGGATTATGGTGCATCTATATAGATCACTTTGGGTAATATCGGCATCTTACAATATTAAGTTATGAAAATGGGTTCTATTTCCACTTATTTAGATCTTCTTTAATTTCTTTTGTCAATGTTTTGTAGTTTTCAGTGTACAAGTCTTTTACCTCGTTTGTTAGATTTACTCTTAAGTATATAATTATTTTAGGTGCTATTGCAAATGAAATTGCTTTTCTAATTTTCCTTTCAGATGTTTATTGCTAATGTTTAGAAACAACACTAACTTTTGTGTATATGTTGATCTTATATCCTGCAATTTGCTGAATTTATTTATTAGTTCTAATCGATTTCTTGAATATAGAATATGTCATCTCTGAATGAGATAATTTTACCTCTTCAGTTACAATTTGAATGTCTTTTACTTATTTTTCTTGTTTAATAACTGGCTAGAACTTCTATTACAATGTTGAATAGCAGCAGTGAAAGCAATTACCCTTACATTTTTTCTGACCTTAGTGGGGAAGATTTTAGCCTTTCACCATTGATTATGATGTTATTTGTTTTTTTTTTTTTATTAATTACCCTTCATTATGCTGAAAATTTTTTTTAATTCCTAGTTTTCTGAGAATTTTTATGATGAAAGGATTTTAGATTTTATTTTATGCCATTTTATGTATTGGTTGAGATTATCATGTGTTTTTCCTCCTTCATTCTATTAATCTGATGTATTATACTGATTGATTTTCTTATGTTGAAACATTTTTACATTCTTGGGGAAAATCTTACTTGGTCAGGGTGAATATCTTTTTAATATGCTGTTGGATTCCATTTAATAATATTTTATTGAGGATATTTACATCTATATTCACAAGGGATATTATTCTAATTCTTTTCTTGTTATGTCTTTATCCATCTTTATTATCAGAGTGATTCTGGCCTTTTAAAATATGTTAGAAACTGTTCCTCTTCAGTTTTTTCAAAGAGTTTGAAAAAACTGGTATTAATTTTTCTTTAAATGTTTGCCAGAACTCATCAATAGAAACATCTGGTTCAGAACTTTTTTTTTGTTGTGAGGCTTTTGATTGGTAATTTAATTTCTTTACTAGTGTCGGTTATTTCTGAATTTCTATATCTTCGTGATTTAGTCTTATTAGGTTGTGTGTCTCTGAGAATTTATCTATATCATCTAAGTCATCCAATCTGTTAGTATTAGAATTATTAATAGTACTTTCATAATTTTTTTTTATCTTTGTAAAGATGGAAGTAATGGCCCCAGTTTCATTTCTGATTTTATTTGATTCTTTTTTCTTCTTTTCTTTGTTAGTTTAGCTAACAGTTTATCAATTTGGTTGATTTTTTTCATTATTATTATTATTTTGGTGTATCTTTGTGCCTGAGATTAGTCTGAGGTTAAAGCTTGATCTTCTCAGGTATTTTTTGAACCTGGGCACAGATGATAGCTTTCTAAATTTCCCCATATTCACAGTTGTTTTTATGTAAAAAACAAACAAACAAACAAACAAACAGGTGCAGCTCCATTAAATCCCCTGGAAGCTGTTTTAATCTGTGGGGTTTGAAACAATGCCACCCAGCTTCTGTGTCCACCCCTCAGCAATCTAAAGCAACAATACAATCAGAACACAGAACCCTGATATTTGAAGGACAAGGTCCTTCCTTATTATGGGCAAGGATCCATTGGGTGGCACCATAAATGCATGTTGTTATCCTATAGCTGCCTGCCACAAGACTCTGGTGTTAGGGATGAGTAGTCATCACTGTACTCACAACTAAAATTGACCAAAATTAATGGCAGTTTATCAGCCAAGATGTTCCCTGGAGCTGCAGTTGTTCAAATACAATCCAGAATTCCAAAATAGTTACTTCAGATCATTTGTCAGTACAATTGTTCTCCAGGTGAAGAGATGGATTTCTGGCACATCTTACATCTCTGTCTTTCCTGATGTAACTCTTATATGCTGGTTATTTTTCACTTGCAATCTCTAGATCCATTTCCTGCTCTTATCGTCTTTGTTTTATTGCTTTCTGGATCATAGTGGTTGAGCTCTCTTGTGAACAAGTTTCAATATGTGTTTAATCAATAGAAGGCACTAGCAGGAGATTTGAGGAAATTGAGAGCAGTAAAAGAAAGGAGTTAGGATATTCTACCCCTCCACATACCTACATACCCCGGTATTACCACAGTTCTATCAGTGACTGTGTCCTCTGTGACTACAGTGCCTTCTGGGTAATCCATTTCTCCAGCTGTCACTTTATCACCACATTCCAGAACAAAACGTGTGTGTGTGTGTGTGTGTGTGTGTGTGTAATTCCTACACAAAGTGAGCAGTGTTTGGTTTAATAATGAATGAACTACAATAATAATGACAACGTTGTGGCTGAAATATACACACACATACATATACACACTATTCAAAGGAGGTATAGATAATTATAGATGCCACCTTAACTTTTTTATTTTAAAGTTTAAGAAAGCAAGTTCCAGAGTAGTTAAATGAATGGCCCCAAATTAGAAAGCTAGTTAGTCATTAGAGGTAGATTGGCCTGTAGTTTATATGTACTGCACAGGGAAGAGCCTCTTACCATGGCTGTGAGATTCTCTTCCATATGCACACAGTAGCCCAGGTCCTCAAGCAGCACCTTCATTCCATTGATGTCATAGTCGGAACCATTACGCCTTGGGAGGTAGCTAAACTCTGTGTTACAGATGATGAGGGCCAGACGAGTGTGGTCCTCTTTCTCTCTTATTGGATAAATCTGCAGAACAATGCATGTTAGAGGCATCCCATTTTTTCTTACACATCCACAGCATAGTCAGAATTACACTCTCAAGATGTGACAGTTCTTTGTCTTCTAACTTTTGCGAGAACTTTTCCTTTACTCTCTATTTCTAGTGGATGAAAGATGAAGTTTCTAATAGAAAGCAGAGGGAATGATTAAAAGAGCAAAACTCCAGAGTGGTGAACAAGAATCAATGTGGGCTTTTTATTCAATGGTTTTGTGGAGTGCACTAGAATATTATCTATTTTCTTCTCCCTTCTCTTCCATTCAACTTCCATTTAACTAAAACTTATCTAATGTGTAAGATCCATCTCAAATGTTTCGAATATTAAAGACATTCTCCACCTACTTCAGTCTACATTGGTCATAATTAAATGTTTATGCCTCTTATACGGGCATTATTTTTATAGCACCTATATATAAATATACATGTTTTAGCATCTCTATGTAATGCACTGCCACATTATTGTTTCATTATTGCATATCTAATTTTATTAATAGAAGAAATTACATACCCATACTTATTTATTAATTTTTATAGTGCCTTAAGACATCACTAAAAAGATTATCTAAGGAAATTTTTCATTTCATTCATTGATTATCTCACCCTTCCAGCCTCCTTTTTGCATAGTTCCAGGAACTTTTCATAAGGACATAGCTTGAGTTTGCTTATGAGTTCTGGGGATGCTGACTCTGTTCTCCTAACAAGAGTTTCTGTAAGACTTTTAAAACACATGGCATAATCAGAATTGTGATATTTTGGTATACTGGCTCTCTTCTTGGGCCTCATATCCTATAACACCCTAGAAACCGATACAGAAACTCATTCTCCTAAAAGATAGAAGGAAACTTTGTAAGACGACAGCTTGTAAGAGTTATAGTTTTGTTTAACATATTGTTAACAGAGATGAATGGTGGTCAGGCAAGAAAGACAACTCCTTTGTGGGAAAAGTTATCTGACTATGAGATCTACCCAAGATGCAGAAGTGCATGCATGTGACTTTCTGGGGAAGACTAGAAAGACAGACATCTAGTAAGATTCTCCTAATTGATTTCCTCTCATGATTCTGTTTCTTAATCAATGACACTACTCTTCTCATTTGCCTAAGCAGAAAACCAAGAGGTCTTCCTTGATTCTACTAGTTCCTTTACCCTCTACCCATTTTATCCCCCAGACTCATTCTTTTAGTATGTCTTGTAAACTTTATCACCAAGATATGTCCTATATATTGGTTCTTATCTCTCCACTGATACCCTTCCATTCCCAGCACCAATATTCTCCCATATGGATAACTAAAACAGCCTGAACACTTATCTCTCTACATCTACTCTTATCCTACTACATTTCATTGCCTTAATAGTGACCACAATGGTTTTTTAAAAAAGTACATAAGACTTTCTCTTTCTTTAGTTCTGAAGTTCATTCAATGTACTTCCTGCCCTTAGTTCAACATCTTTCAAGAGCAAAAATTCTGCAAAAATGCCAGTGTAAATATCCTCAAGAATAAGACTTAAATCATAATCACAGATATCCATCAGACAAATTTTGCAAACTTTCCTCTGAGGAGACACTTGAGATGTCAGCGAGTTCTCTTCCCTTAAAATTAACTTTGTTTTCTGGGACATTACATCAGCATTGAATGAAACACTCCAATGGCTTCTCATCTCAGTTAAAATAATATCCATGTGGCTTTAATATGCCATTTCAGGACCTGTATGATCAAATCTTTGCCTAAACTTTACTTCCATTTTATTCTTGCTCAGCAACACATACAATTTTTCTGTTTCTCAAATCCCCTTTACCTATTGCTGCCTTGAGACTTTTACACTTATTGTCCTCTCTGTTTGTGGTTTTCTTTCTCTAGACCTAGTAAGACTGGCTTTTGTCATTCATATCATTAGCATGACCTTAACTGACCACCAAATCCAGTTAATGTTCTAGTTACTTTCTATCCTAACCTATCCCATTGTCATCTTTTAGTTTTCTTTATAACTCTTATCAATATCTGCAAACATGTTTATTTTTTTTACTTCTAATTGCTACCTACTCCCCACTGGAGTGTTAAATCCATGTGAGTTCTATTTTAAAGTTATATGTGCCCAAGGTGAAAAAGAATGATTGGCAATAGTCAAAGTTTTTGTTGAGAAATAAGAATGAATGATGAATGAATGAATAAACTGGTGAGTTCAAGAAATTCAGATTAAATTTTAACCTAAATTGTTTTACAAACTGAGGCTCCCATGATTGAGATAATTTACAGGCCATTTGAGTCCTAGCATGAATTTAGCATAAGACTTTTAAAATGAGAGTGACTGTGTTCTATTTGGAGAAGCCCAATGCAACATGAAGAGCTGTGCAAAGTGCTATAGAAGCTGGACTGGAGAGGTAGAACATGTGCCAGAATTGTGGTCTATGGCCTCAGTAAAATGTAGGGTCAAAGTTTTTCAAGTTATGGAAAGACATTTTATTGAGTACTCTATTTTGTGTTCTGTTACTCTGACTTTATAATGTTATCAAAGTAGCTTGAGACACTTGAGATGTCAGAGATTTCTTTAGTTTCTTTCCTGCGGGGTGTGGGGAAACATTTGGATTTGACTATGAGAAACATTTCTAATATTTCTAATTGTGGGAAAAAAAAACAGTTGGAGAAACAATAACACTTTGCTTATGCAAAAGAGATGGCATGTTGGTTCTATCATTATTAAAAAACTCGAGTTATGTATGTTAGGTGGCGGAGGGGAGCATGTGTCCAGAGAAATGACTTAACATGTCCAAGTCAGGTAGAGAGAAGGGGAGGAGAAAAGGGCTTTTAATTTATCTTCGAGAGACTTTATGAACCACGGGGCCTACTGTCAATGACCAAAGTAAAGGTTTTTGTCTTTTATTTAATTGGGAGATTAGAATAAAGTTTTCCAAATTATTTATGTAGGACTGAATACTATCCTGATAGAAAGATACTTCAAAGAGTAAGATAGGGTCTAAATATAAAGCAGCGAACTGAGAGAATTTTGTAGAGGTAAAGCAAAAGAGAACAGAGGAAGCAGGTAAACCTCATCTGTGGCACAAGAATGGGAGCTTAAGGGTGAGGAGCTATGAAATTAAGAGCTGATAAGTCATCTATTATCTGGCAAGCGAATAAGAAAGTAAATAATGCATGCCAAAATGCAAGGGCACATTGAGATATTCCTTAAACAGAATTGAGGAATCTCACCTGAAGAAAATCCCAACTTGCAAGCAAGTGTGGAATTTCTCTTGCAGACATAGTCAATAAATAACTGGCTGGCATGGGACCCTTTGCAAATCACAAAGTCAATCAAGTCACGGGCCTTGGCTATAGTTGTAACATTTCCCTTTTTTACTTTTTCAATCTCCTCTTGATTAAGCACCTTTTCACTTAAGACATCATCCAGCAAGTTATTAAGTGTGTCTTCAGATATTGAGTTAACAAATATTTTATTTATTCGCTTAGTCTCCTATCTGTTGGAAACACAGAAATGTTGAGACTTACAAGCAAGAAATATCATTCTG
Organism: Pteropus vampyrus; assembly: GCF_000151845.1. Taxonomy (NCBI): domain Eukaryota; kingdom Metazoa; phylum Chordata; class Mammalia; order Chiroptera; family Pteropodidae; genus Pteropus; species Pteropus vampyrus. The sequence goes on from NW_011888920.1 coordinate 1,840,897, forward strand.
TCACCTCAATAACTAGAATACTCTTTTTTCTATATCCCCTCTTTGTTCGTTAAGTATCCTAAGGAATGAATTATTTACTGTATCCAAGGCCTCTTTCATTCTTTCTAAACCCCTGGATTCTCACTCCCAGAATTCTAACCCAGCTAAGTCAAAATAAGGCTGTACTTATCCAGACTGTTCTCCTTGTTCTGCTTTGGTGAGTTAGAGGCAGAGCCCAACAAGCGTCACCTGAGGTATGGCTTTGAGGAATATGTCTGTGGAAACCAGAATCAATAATGGTCATATTCATGTTATTTTTATTTAGAGACAATAGTCCATGGTGATCCTGTAATGCAGATTCTGTTTGGACATTTGAGCATTCAGGGAAGATCTATATAAAAACCTCAGAAAATAAGTTCACACACCTCACTGGCATTTACTTTTCCCTCTGAAACACCAGGAAAACCCAGATGACTACTAGCCTTGTGGATCCCCATACCTCAAAACCTGAAAGAATGTAAATCAAGAATGAAGGTTCCTTCCTTTCTTTTCTAGCTAAATATTGCTCACACAAGCTATATGAAAGACAGGGAAAAATTTTTGAGTCATTTTTATCTTCCAAATATATCTTCTAAAGATACAACCTGATAAAACAAAACAAAACAAAACCTTACCAGCCATAGCCTCCATGGCTATCTTCTTATGAGGCAGGAAAAAAATCAAAGCAAAAAAAATACTCAGAGCAATCAGGATCTTCCTGTTGGGCAAGGCATGTTCACATCTTGAGACATAACTATTGCATTGCACATGTAGATGGCTATATATATGACATCCACAATGTCATATTTATAATTTAAAATTAAGATCACTTGAGAAGCAGCAGCATGAGTGGGAGGAGCTCTCTAACTTACCTGTGTCTCTCAAAGTGCCAGAAATGACTATCTATGTGATAGGTGCACACCCTACTTTTGAGGGCTGAGAGACAACCTTACCATGAGAGTTATAAAATTCAGAGTCAAAAAGGCCTGTATAAGCAAACCTTGTAATGCTTTTACTAATTTATTACCTAAGTTCAATGCTTGCTGAGATTTCTTCCTCATGAGCACTGACTTTCTTTGTCCTGTCAATTTCTCACAAAATTTTTGTTTGTCTAAAAAGGATAAAAAGATGCCAAATTTGAGCATTTCTTTGAACTCCATTTTATTATCTGAGCATCATATTGTGATTTCCTCATACACATGTATTAAATTGGTTTGCCTCCTGTTAATCTAGTCTTCTGTCAATTTTATTAGTCTAGACAAAGAACTAAAGAAGATAGAAGGAAGAATTCTCCTCCTCCCTCACTGTGTCATAGGCGAAAAGTCATTGCTAAGATTAATGTCAAGGAGATAGTTACCTATGTTTTCTTCTAGGAGTTTTATGGTTTCAGGTCTACATGTAAGTCCAACCCATTTTGAGTTAATTTTTGTGAGTGGTGTAAGCTAGGAATCCAATTTCATTCTTTTGTATGTGAATATCTAGTTTTCCCAACCCCATTTATTGAAGAGACTATCATATCCCATTGCGTATTCTTCACTCGCCTTTCAAATATTAGTTGACCATCCATATGTGGTTTTATTTATGGACTCTTGTTTCTATTCCATCCATCTTTGCCTATTTTTTATGCCAGTGCCATACAGTTTTGATTACTGTAGCTTTTAAACATAATTTCAAATCACTAAGTGTGATCTCCTCTACATTTGTTCTTCTTTCTCAAGGCTGCTTTGTTTCCTTGAGATCTTTTGTGGTTCCATATGAATTAAAGGGATTAATATCCAAAATACATAAGAAACTCATACAAATCAACAGCAAAAATACAAATAATATGATTTAAAAATGGGAAAAGGATCTGAATAGACAGTTTTTTCCAAAGATGATATATAAAGGGCCAATAGATACATGAAAAGGTGCTCAACAACAAGAATCATCAAGGAAATGCAAATCAAAAACAATGAGATATAACCTCACATCTGCTAGAATAGCTATCATCAAAATGACAAGAGATAAAAAGTGCTGGCCAGCATATGGAGTAAAGGAAACATTTGTGCACTGTTAATGGGAATATAAATTGGTACAGTAACTATGGAAAACAGTATGGAGGTTCCTTGAAAAATTAAAAATAGAAATAGAACTACTATGTGATTCAGAAATCACATTTCTGGGTGTATATCTGAAGGAAATGAAATCACTATCTCAAAAAGATGTCTACGCCCCCACATTTATTGCAGCATTATTCACAATAGCCAAGACATAGAAACAATCTAAGTGTCCATCAATGA